>NC_056746.1:758605301-758655217 GCF_019279795.1 Protopterus annectens
TTTTGGGGTTTATTTTAAAATTTAATTTTTTTCAATTATTAATCATCTGGTTGGGTTTGTTTTCTGATTTTTTTCTGAGTTATTTATAGCACTTTTATTTTACTCACTGTGTGTGAGGTATTAACTAGAATTTTGTACAATTAAGCATCTGGTTGGGTTTGTTTGTTCTGATTTCCTGCTAGGAGTGTCATATAACTTATTTGCATTTAAAATCATTCTCTAGAGTCTCCTTGATCCTTTATCTGTTTAAACATTTCTGCAGTTTTTTTCTACCTAAGTAGTGTTGGTAGTGTAGCATTGTCCATATTCAGGCGTGTGTTATTGAAACTAGTTGTTTATTAGTAGAGGCTGTGTGTCTCAGCAAATGTTCCAGGCTATCATACCTTAGCCAAAGACAGTATAGCATTTCACTGAGAGTGAATTGTTTGTTGTCATTGGCTGAGTGGGGTTGCCTAGACTACGCCTTGGAGTAAGCACCTCATTGGTTCTTTCAAGCTTTTTTTAAAGTTTTTTTCAGGTTTCAACTTTGTTACTTAAGAAGTTAACTTGTGAGTTTTTCTGCCATTTCACACTGATCTAATCGGAGGAAGTTGGAGGAAGGGTGCTGAGCTAACTAATCTGTGATATATAACATTAACTATCCTGTTTTATGCTTATTTCTGAGTTATTTATAGCAGTTTTATTTTCCTCATTGTGTGTGAGGTATTAGCTAGAATTTTCTACTATTGTTAATCATCTGGTTGAGTTTGTTTGTTCTGATTTAATTCTAGGATTGTACCATATAACTTGTTTCCATTTAAAAGCATTCCCTTGAGTCTCCTTGATCCTTTATCTGTTTAAACATTTCTGCATTTTTTTCTACCTAAGTAGTGTTGCTAGTGTAGCATTGTCCATATTCAGGCTTGTGATTGGGCCTAGCTGTTTGTTAGTAGAGGCTGTTTGTCTGACCACATGTTCTAGGCCATCACTGCTTAGCCAAAGCCAGTATAGCATTTCAATGAGAGTGAATTGTTTGTGGTCATTGGCTGAATTGGAGTTGCGTGGACTACAACTTACAGTAAGCACCTCATTGGTTCTTTCAAGCTTTTTTTAAAGTTGTTTCAGGTATCAAAGTTGTTACTTAAGAGGTTAACTTGTGAGTGTTTCTGCCATTCCACACAGAGCTAAATGGAGAAAGTCAGAGGAAGGGCTCTTAGCTAACTAATCTGTGATATATAACATTAAGTATCCTGTTTTTCTTATTTCTGAGTTATTTATAGCACTTTTATTTTACTCACTGTGTGTGATGTATTAACTTGAATTTTCTACAGTAGTTAAGCTTCTGGTTGAGTTTATTTGTTCTGATTTCCTGCTAGGAGTGTATCATATAACTTGTTTGCATTTAAAAGCATTCTCTAGAGTCTGCTTGATCCTTTATATCTTTAAACATTTCTGCAGTTTTTTCTATGTATGTAATGTTGGTAGTGTAACATTGTCCATATTCAGACTATGTTTTGGGCCTATTTGTTTGTAGTAGAGGCTGTTTGTCTGAGCACATGTTCCATGCCATCATTGCTTAGCCAAAACCAGTATAGCATTTCAGTGAGAGTGAATTGTTTGTGATCATTGGCTGACTGGGGTTGCCTGGACTATGCCTTGGAGTAAGCATCTCATTGGTTCTTTCAAGCTTTTTTTAAAGTTTTTTTCAGATTTCATCATTGTTACTTAAGTAGTTAACTTGTGAGTGTTTCTGCCATTTCACACAGAGATTATCGGAGGAAGTGAGAAGAAGCGCTCTGAGCTAACTAATCTGTGATATATAACATTAAGTATCCTGTTTTTTGCTTATTTCTGTGTTATGTATAGCACTTTTATTTTACTCACTGTGTGTGAGGTATTAATAAGAATTTTCTACAATTGTTAAGCATCTGGTTGGGTTTGTTTGTTCTAAATTCATGCTAGGAGTGTATCATATAACTTCTTTGCATTTAAAAGCATTCTTTATTGTCTTTTTGAACCTTCACCTTTTTAAACATTTCTGCAGTTTATTTCTACCTAAGTAGTGTTGGTAGTGTAGCATTGTCAATATTCAAGCTAGTGTTTTGTTCCTAGTTGTTTGTTAGTAGAGGCTCTGTGTCTGAGCACATATTCCAGGACATCATAGCTTAGCCAAAGCCAGTATAGCATTTCAGTGAGAGTGAATTGTTTGTGGTCATTGGCTGACTGGGGTTGCCTGTACTATGCCTTGGAGTAAGCACCTCATTGTTTTTTTTTTCAAGCTTTTTTTAAAGGTCTTTCAAGTTTCAACTTTGTTACTTAAGAAGTTAACTTATGAGTTTTTCTGCCATTTCACATAGAGCTAATCGGAGGATGTCAACAGAAGGGCTCTGAGCTAACTAATCTGTGATATATAACATTAAGTATCCTGTTTCTTGCTTATTTCTGAGTTAATTTATAGCACTTTTATTTTATGACTGTGTGTGAGGTATTAACTAGAATTTCTACAATTGTTAAGCATCTTGGTGTATTTATTTCTTTTTCTTTATTTAGGGTGTATCATATAACTTCTCTTTTTTTTAACAGCATTCACTAAGAGTCTCCTTGATCCTATATAATTTTAAACATTTCTGCTTTTTTTCTACCTGTTTGGTAGTGTAGCATTTTCCATATTCAGGCGTGTGTTCTGGGCCTAGTTGTTTATTAGTAGAAACTGTGTGCCTGAGCACATGTTCCAGGCCATCTTAGCTTAGCCATAGCCATTATAGCATTTCAGTGATATTGAATTTTTATGGTCATTGGCTGACTGGTGTTGCCTGGACAATGCCTTGGAGTAAGCACCTTATTGGTTCTTTCAAGCTTTTTTTAAATTTGTTTCAGGTTTCAACTTTGTTACTTAAGAAGTTAACTTGTGAGTGTTTCTGTCATTTCCCACTGAGCTAATTGGAGGAATTCAGAGGAAGGGCTCTGAACTAATCTGTGATATTTAACATTAAGCACCCTGTTTTTGCTTATTTCTGAGTTATTCATAGCACTTTTATTTTACTCACTGTGTATGAGGTATTAACTAGAATTTTATACAATTGTTAATCATCTGGTTGGGTTTGTTTTTTATGATTTCCTTGTAGCAGTGTATCATAACTTGTCTGAATTTAAAAACATTCTCTAGAGTCTCCTCAATATTTTTTCTGTTTAAACATTTCTGCAGTTTTTTTCTACCTAAGTACTGTTGGTAGTGTAGCATTGTCCTTATTCAGGCTAGTGTTTTGGGCCTTGTTGTTTGTTATTAGAGGCAGTATATCCAAGCACATGTTCCAGGCCATCATAGCTTAGCCAAAGCCAATATAGCATTTCAGTGAGAGTGAATTGTTTGTGGTCATTGGCTGACTGAGGTTGCCAGGATAATGCCTTGGAGTAAGCACCTCATTGGTTCTTTCAATTTTTTTTTTAATTTGTTTCATTTTTCAATTTTGTTACTTAAGAAGTTAACTTGTGGGTGTTTCTGCCATTTCTCACTGAGCTAATCGAAGGAAGTCAGAGGAAGGGTTCTGAGCTAACTAATCTGTGATATATAACATTAAGTATCCTATTTTTTTTATTTCTGAGTTATTTATAACACTTTTATTTTACTTACTGTGTGTGATATATTAACTAGAACTGTATACAGTTGTTAAGCATCTGGTTGGATTTGTTTGTGCTGATTTCCTGCTAGGAGTGTATCATATAATCTGTTTGCATTTAAAAGCATTGTCTAAAGTCTCCTTGATCCTTTATCTGTTTAAACATTTCTGAAGTTTTTTCTACCTACATAGTTTTGGTAGTGTAGCATTGTTCATATTTAGGCTTGTAATTTGGGCCTCATTTTTTGTTAGTAGAGGCTGTGTGTCTGAGCACATGGTCCAGGTCATCATAGCTTAGCCAAAGCCAGTATAGCATTTCAGTGAGAGTGAATTGTTTGTGGTCATTAGTTGACTGGTGTTGCCTGGACTACGCATTGGAGAAAATACCTCTTTGGTCTTTCAAGCTTTTTTTTAATTTGTTTCAGGTTTCAACTTTGTTACTTAAGAAGTTAACTTGTGAGTGATTCTGCCGTTTCTCACTGATATAATTGGAGGTTGTTGGAGAAAGGGCGCTGAGCTAACTAATCTGTAATATATAACATTATGTATCCTATTTTTTGCTTATTTCTGAGTTATTTATAGCACTTTTCCTCACTGTGTGTTAGGTATTAACTAGAATTTTCTACAATTGTTAATCATCTGGTTGGGTTTGTTTGTTCTGATTTCCTGTTAGGAGTGTATCATATAACCTGTTTGCATTTAAAAGCATTCTCTAGATTTTCCTTGATCCTTTATCTGTTTAAACATTTCTGCATTTTTTTCTAGCTAAGTAGTGTTGGTAGTGTGGCATTGTCCATATCATGGCTTGTATTTTGGTCCTAGTTGTTTGTTAGTAGAGGCTGTGTGTCTGAGCATATGTTCTAGGCCATCATTGCTTAGCCAAAGCTAGTATATTATTTTAGTGACAGTGAATTGTTTGTGGTAATTGACTGACTGGGGTTGCCTGGACTTAAGCTTGCAGTAAGCACATAATTGGTTCTTTCAGTCTTTTTTTAAAGTTATTTCAGGTTTCAACTTTGTTACTTAGAAAGTTAATTTGTGAGAGTTTCTGCCATTTCACACAGACCTAATGGAAAAAGTCAGAGGAAGGGCTCTTAGCTAACTAATCTGTGATATATAACATTAAGTACCCTGTTTTTGGTTATTTCTGAGTTATTTATAGCACTTTTATTTTACTCACTGTGTGTGAGGTATTAACTAGAATTTTCTACAATTGTTAAGTGTCTGGTTGGGTTTGTTTGTTCTGATTTCCTGCTAGGAGCATATCAATTAACTTTTTTCCATTTAAAAGCATTCTCTAGAGTCTCCTTCATCCTTTATCTGTTTAAACATTTCTGCCGTTTTCTTCTACCTAAGTAGTGTTGGTTGTGCAACATTGTCCATATTCAGGCTTGTGTTTTGGGCCTAGTTGTTTGTTAGTATAGGTTGTGTGTCTGAGCACATGTTCCAGGCCATCATAGCTTAGCAAAAGCCAGTATAGCATTTCAGTGAGAGTGAATTGTTTGTGGCCATTGGCTGACTGGGGTTGCCTTGACTATGCCTTGGAGTAAGCACCTCATTGTTTTTTTCAAGCTTATTTTAAAGTTTTTTCAGGTTTCAACTTTGTTACTTTAGAATTTATCTTTTGAGTGTTTCTGCCATTTCACACCTTGCAAATCAGAGGAAGTCAGAGGAAGGGCTCTGAGCTAACTAATCTGTGATATATAACATTATGTATCCTGTTTTTGGTTATTTCTGAGTTATTTATAGCACTTTTATTTTATTCACTGTGTGTGAGGTATTAACTAGAATTTTCTACAATTGTTAAGTGTCTGGTTGGGTTTGTTTGTTCTGATTTCCTGCTAGGAGCATATCAATTAACTTTTTTTTCCATTTAAAAGCATTCTCTAGAGTCTCCTTCATCCTTTATATGTTTAAACATTTCTGCCGTTTTCTTCTACCTAAGTAGTGTTGGTTGTGCAGCATTGTCCATATTCAGGCTTGTGTTTTGGGCATAGTTGTTGGTTAGTAGAAGCTGTCTGTCTGAGCACATGTTCCATGCCATCATGACTTAGCCAAAGCCAGTATAGCATTTCAGTGAGAGTGAATTGTTCGTGGTCATTGGCTGACTGGAGTTGCCTGGACTACGCCTTGGAGTAAGCACCTTATTGTTTTTTTCAAGCTTTTTAAAAGTTGTTTCAGGTTTCAACTTTTTTACTTAAGAAGTTAACTTGTGAGTTTTTCTGCCATTTCACACTTAGCTAATCAGAGGATGTCAGAGGAAGGGTGCTGAGCTAACTAATCTGTGACATTTAACATCAAGTATTCTTTTTTTATTATTTCTGTGTTATTTATAGGACTAGTATTTTACTCACTGTGTGTGAGGTATTAACTAGAATTTCTTACAATTGTTAATCATCTGGTTGGGTTTGTTTGTTCTGATTTCATGCTAAGAGTATATCATATAACTTAAAACAGTACTATGCAGAAAATGCCCAATAGCAACCAGAATACCTCTGCAAACACAGTAAAGACAAACAAAAATCGAGAAAAAATGCTGAGGTTAGGCTCCAGTGTCCAAATCAAAGTAAAAAAGCAGTCTTCAGTCTTCAATAAAGGTAAAAAAGCAGACTTGAATCGAAGAATAAAAGTATAAGAAGTCTTATTGCTTCCTCAGGTGTATTTTTCTGGATATCATATAACTTGTTTGCATTTAAAAGCATTCTCTAGAGTTTCCTTGATCCTTTATCTGTTGAAACATTGTTGTATTTTTTCCTACCTAAGTTGTGTTGGTAGTGTAGCAGTGTCCATATTCAGGCTTGTATTTTGGGCCTAGTTGTTTGTTAGTAGAGGCTGTGAGTTTGAGCACATGTTCCAGGCCATCATTGCTTAGCCAAAGCCAGTATAGCATTTTAGTGAGAGTGAATTGTTTGTGGTCATTGGCTGACTTGGGTTGCCTTGACTCCAGCTTGCAATAAGCACCTCATTGGTTCTTTCAATCTGTTTTTAAAGTTATTTCAGTTTTCGACTTTGTTACTTAAGAAGTTAACTTGCGAGAGTTTCTGCCATTTCACACAGAGCTAAATGCAGAAAGTCAGAGGAAGGGCTCTTAGCTAACTAATCTGTGATATATAAAATTAAGTATCCTGTTTTTTGCTTGTTTTTTATAGTACTTTTATTTTACTCACTGTGTATGAGGTATTAACTAGAATTTTCTACAGTTGTTAAGCATCTGGTTGAGTTTGTTTGTTCTGATTTCCTGCTAGGAGCGTATCAAATAACTTATTTGCATTTAAAAGCATTCTCTAGAGTCTCCTTGATCCTTTATCTGTTTAAACATTTCTGCTGTTTTTTCTACCTAAGTAGTGTTGGTAGTGTAGTATTGTCCATATTCAGGCTTGTGTTTTGGGCCTAGTTGTTTATTTGTAGAGGCTGTGTGTTTGAGCACATGTTCCAGGCCATCATTGCTTAGCCAAAGCCAGTATAGCATTTCAGTGAGAGTGAATTGTTTGTGGTCATTGGCTGACTGGGGTTGCCTGGACTATGCCTTGGAGTAAGCACCTCATTGTTTTTTTCAAGCTTTTTTAAGCTTTAAGCTGCTAGGAGCATATCAAATAACTTGTTTGCATTTAAAAGCATTCTCTAGAGTCTCCTTGATCCTTTATCTGTTTAAACATTCCTGCAGTTTTTTTCTACCTAAGTAGTGTTGGTAGTGTAGCATTGTCCATATTCAGGCTTGTGTTTTAGGCCTAGTTATTTGTTAGTAGAGGCTGTGTGTCTGAGCACATATTCCAGGCCATCATAGCTTAGCCAAATCCAGTATAGCATTTCAGTGAGAGTGAATTATTTGTGGTCATTGGCTTACTGGGGTTGCTTGGACTATGCCTTGGAGTAAGCACCTTATTGTTTTTTTCAAGCTTTTTTTAAGCGTTTTCAAGTTTCAACTTTGTTACTTACGAAGTTAACTTGTGAGTGTTTCTGCCATTTCATAATGTGCTAATCAGAGGAAGTCAGAGGACAGGCTCTGAGCTAACTAATCTGTGATGTATAACATTAAGTTATTAACCATTAATTATCCTGTTTTGGCTTATTTCTGAGTTGTTTATAGCACTTTTATTTTACTCACTGTGTGTGAGGTATTAACTAGAATTTTCTACAATTGTTAAGCATCTGGTTGGTGTTTTTGTTCTGATTTTTGTTTCCCATCCTCCCTCCCTATTGGTATCCTGTTTTTATACTTGGTGGCTTTGCAGTTGCGTGCCCCTACTTCAAATTTGATCTGGGACACTCCTCTCAATCTAGTGTCATTACCTCATTCTACCTAATCCACGGAGAACATTTGAGAAGGCCAACCCAGTTAGCTTCTGCTCCTCCTTTCCCCTTTCCACTTTACAAAAAAAAATTTTTAGCTTTTTTCCTGCCTTTCCTGTAAGTCGTCTAGTCCAGATACAGATTTGCTGTATCCAGGACTGTTTGTAAGCTTCTGAGCCCCCAAGCCTTCCTGTGCATTAGTGAAGCCTTCTAGCTTAATTTGTGTTTCTTAAAACTAGCCCGTTTTCTAGTTTCAGCACTCAAATTTGTTTGTTTGAGCTCAGCACTTGTTCAGAACTCATTGTAAGCACTAAATAAGCTACAAATTACTACAGCACTCAACTTTCCTCACTTGTCTAGAGGAAAACCGTTTTTAGTACTTAATAAATAAGCAGCTATCCAGTCATGTCTAAAGGTAAACTCCCGGTGTTTTCTCCTGTCTACCTGATGAATCTGGGCATCTTGGGGCAATTCAGCAATTGCCTCATGTACACAGACAACCCTCTCCTCCTACCACCCAACACTTCAACCTGTGAGAGATGCACTTATATAGCCAAACTGGAAGCAAAGCTCTCTTCACCCAAAACTGGACTAGACAGTCAAGAGTAGAAGGTAAACACTTGCACCACACCACACTCATCACATAGTCCCTCAAAACCTACATCACCAAAACACACACATAGAAATGCAAAACCCACACCTACATTCACGGAGGCTCTAAAAAAAATCTACCCAAGCAACAGGAACCTCCAAAGCAGAAAGGCAAGTAACATCCACCCCCCCAACACAATCCAAATGACACATAGCCCACAAACTCAGTGTGCCACTCAACCACAGCCCATAAGGCATAACAACGTACCCAACACTGTAGTCATAGGTCATAGGTGACTCTATAGTTAGGCACACAGATGTTCCACTCACCAGGCTAAACAAGGAGAAAGGTATTGTCAGCTGCAAGTCTGTACAGTGACAGAGACCTGGTTCAAGACCCCAGAGAGCACCCTTGCATTACCAGGCTATAATTCATACCACACATTTCGGCCACCTAACCTGGAACGAGGAGGCATGTCCATATTCATTAAGGATATCCACACCTTCAGGCTAGTTGCTCAGCATAATGCATCCGAGATTATCCATGTGCAACTAACTCTGGGCAAGACCACAATCCAAATTGTAGCTTGCTACAGATCCCCCACCATGCCCAGGATTCCCACTTCTCATTTCTTGATACACTGGATAATATTAGGGTACAACCTAACACCCTAATAATGGGCGATTTCAACTACCCCACCATTAACTGGGAAAACTACTCATGTACCAACTCTTGTGCTCAACCTTTTCTGGAATTCATAAACTCCAACGCCTTGGTTCAACTTATCCACACCCCCACCAGGGGCAGCAAAATCCTAGACCTGGTCATTACCAACATGGGCAACTGGTGTTCCACAGAAGAAGCCAATTCCTCCTTGGTCAGATCTGACCACAAGCAAATCACCCTAGAAATCCACATCCCACCCCCACCCCCATTAGGGAAACCACCATACAAAAATTCTCCAAAGCCAACTTCACGCTTTTTAAGACAGAAGTGACAAACTTCATGACACCCATGCTGACAGACAATAGTGGTACGACTGTTGAATCCTATACAATTGCACTTTATAAGCCCTTACACAAGTGCTTGGATTGTGCAATCCCTAACAGAGCCAAGATGCTATCCTCCAAAACAGGAAGCCAATCTGGTGGTCCCCTGCTGTAAACAAACTCTACAACAGAAGAAAGAAGCTGTTGCCAAAAAGAGTAAAATCCCATAATTGGAGGAACTCTGTGGTCAGCCTCAGTAAGAAGCTGAGATCCCTCATAAAATCTTCCAAAGCTCAAAAAACAAAATTGCCACTAATTCTAAAGACAACCACAAAGCATTCTATAGCTATGTCAAGAATCTCAATGGCAACACTCAGATCTGCTCTGAGTTACAGTACAAGGGCACAAATATACAGAAGAAACTGATATTTCCAACATCCTTGCAGATAGGTTCAGTGCTAACTTTACCCCTCCCTCATCCCTTAAAAAGCCTATCTCTATACCGGAAGAATGCAAAGTTCCTGTAATCACGGCTTCACAGGTAAAAAGCATACTCTCCAAAGCCAAGAACACAGCATCCATGGGACATGACAACATCCCAGGCTGTATTCTACATGAACTACAGAATGAACTGGCACCCCACATAAGTACCATGTTCAATCATAGCCTCACCTTAGGCTTTGTGCCCACTGAATGGCACACAGCAGTGGTTATCCCATTCCAAAAAGGGGGAGCCACTACAGACCCCGGGAACTCCTGCCCCATTAGTCTGATGAGCCTGGTCTGCAAGGCTATGGAATGTATCATCATGGAACTTATAAACAATGACATTGGTAATCTCCAAACTCTGGAACCTACCCAGTTTGGGTTTGTAAAAGGCAGATCATGTCTCCTAAACCTGATAGACTTCTTTGAAGCAGTCACCAAAGCCGTAAATGAGGGTAAGGTGGTTTACACAGCCTATCTAGATCTCGCCAAGGCTTTTGACACCATCCCCCACTCTGGAATTATAGATAAACTCACTAAACTAGGTATAAATCCCTATGTCACTAGATGGATTGCCAACTGGCTCACTGACAGAGCCCACACTTTGAAAGTAGCAGAGTCTAAATCCAACTTCAGGCCAGTGACAAGTGGAGTACCATAGGGTTCAGTCCAAGGTCCTCTCCTGTTTGGTATCTACTTCTCTGAAGTACAGGCTAACACAGAAGGTCTGTGGCTAACAAAGTTCACAGATGACTGCAAACTAGGAGCCATAATCAAAACTCCTAACGATGTAGACATCCTACAAAAGGGCCTCACTGAGACAGATACCTGGTGTCAAAGCTATGGCCTCAAGCTCAATGCCAAAAATGTGTATTGTCATCCCTTTTGGTAAAAACTCTGTACCCATGAATTACCACATAGGCAGTAGTCTACTTAACATCAAAAGTGTGATAAGAGACCTTGGGACACAGGTGGACAGTAGTCTCACCTTTGATAATCACATCGCCACAGTAGTCAGGAAATCCTTCTATGTGGTACACTTCATCACAAAAGGTTTCTCATCCAGGAAAAAAGAGGTCATTGTTTCCCATCTACTCATCACTCATTAGACCCATTATATAGTACAATGACCCTTTTGGTATATACCTCACAAGACATTTAAAGCAACTGGTAAGGCTACAGAAATACCTCACAAAAAGGATTACCGGCCTCAAACAGATGCCATATGCAGACCGTCTCAAAGCACTCCAGCTTTACTCTGTCACATATTGCCTCCTCAGAGGTGATCTCTGCCTAACATACAAAGCTATGTCAAACCCAGAGCTGTTGGACATGCTGCACATATAGAAATCCCAAACTCTCTGAGCTACATGCTCTAGGGACCTAAACCTTGTCACCACAATAAACAAAACATGGTGGAGGGATAGATTCCTGTCTCAGAGACTTCCCATACTCTGGAACAAACTACCTATCTATATCAAACAAAGCTCCTAATTAGCAATATTCAAGAAAAATCTTGATGTCTGGATGGGAGATAGGAAATTCACCCTGGGGATCACTTCTGTGGCTCTTGGGTGGCAAAAGCCAGGGTACCCTTTGGCTAGGCTTATATAGGCCCTAGGGCCAATAGCCTAGTACCTACCTATGAACCTATAAGTCTGTGGGTGAGTCTTCATTTATATACATTCATCCACTTCAAACAAACAACTAGGACTTATGCAGTACATGTAATGTACATAGGCGCAACTTTCACCTCTTTCTTTACTGAAAGTGTCTCTTTACTCCTCTACTTAATTGCTCTCATGGTGACAATTTCTCAACTCCTTCCCTGTGTTTATTGTTTGAGACTGAAAAGTCCACTGATTTTCTATTGTTTTCTTGTCATACTGCATGCTGTGATACAATTTTTATATTCTGTACATTATTCTATTTTCTATTTTAAGCTCCTGGAATGAACCTGTAAATGGCTTGCCCTGGTTAACAAATTTAAGTAAATAAATGCATATATACACATATAAATAAATAAATACATTTTAGACATTTCCCCATTATTTCTTTTGCAGCTTTTTATCTGCTAATCCATGAGTGGTTTTAGTTATGTTTCTAATCCTTTAAGGTTTGATGGGAGTCGTCTCCAGACTATTTTGTATTGTTCTTTGTTTTAATGTAGTTCAAGCTTCTTCCCTGTGCAGTCCATGTTGATTTTTAAACCTTACTGTATTCTTGCACAATTAATCAAGAAAGAGTGGAATGGTAAAAAATAATAAAATAAGGTTCAGCAAGTGGAGGTTGGCAGTGCCCATCTATTTTTTTTAACTTTTTTTGTGACTTCATCTAACTATGCTATGCTCTTCTTTCTTCTCCTTTTCTCAGAAATATGTAGAACTTTTTTTAACAAGGCGTTTGCACATCCACTAAGTAGCCAGAATGAGCACAGCCAGGCTGGGTAGCCTTCAAATGGGTTTAGAGATGAAACAGTAGAAACCACTTTGGCATAGCTGTTGTCCTTATTACTCCAGATGACTGGGTTACAATGCTTTTCTTAGGTGATTCTGATAATCTTAGGTACAATGGTTTGGATGTTGTCCAAAAGAGGCAGGCAGGAAGCCAAGGCCTGCACTGGAAGAGGAGAAGGGTACTATCAGAAAAAAAATGACTTGGGACAGGCAGAACATTTAACAGGGTGAGAGCAGCTGTGTGAAGGACTGACCGGTGTAGAGGAGATAGTCAGGTCAGTGAAGATGCAGGGATAAAGCAGGTAAGATAAAACCAGTAAGGAAGGGCATTTTACCCTATTTCACTGATAAGACACAAAATTTGGCACCAACACCATCAGTGCATAGGGAGATAGCATTTCGGCTCTAGGAGTGCAGAGGGTACCAATGAGACATCCATGCAGCCAGTAGACCCTGATGGTCTTGACAGTGCCCATATCTGGGATACTGCAGTTGCTTTATTTCCTATGTTATCCCAAATAAAGCATCTGTAAGTGCAGGTGAGTGGTGCATACATTTACCATGGAGATGGCCTGTGCCATGATGGCCAGAGACAGCCTGCTCTGGCAGGGATTCACTAGAGTGATCTAATGAGTAATTCCTGGTTGCCTCTTGACAAGGATCTTGGGGATCCTGATGTGCCAAGTAGGTATGGAGATAGGCACTGGGGCTACAAAATGGCAGTATGCTTCGAGATTGTGGAGGTCCTGAACAAGATGTATGTGAGCAACAAGTTTATATAGTCCCTGGAAAGGATATGCTGATGAAATGACCCAAGTTTCACAGATCATGTGAGAAGATTATATTTTATTAAATGAAGAAATAGCTTTGTCTTCTAATGTTATTGAAGTATGGCAGTATCCATGCAAAATGTTAGGACTAAAATATTCTTTAAAGAGACAAAGTGCAATGCGCTATAAGCCATGCATGTAAAGAATAATAAAATATGCTAATGTGATGTCTAAGATTTGTAATGGCATATGGTAGTGTCTTTCAAGGGAGTAGGAGCTGTAAAATAAAATTTTCTGACGTTGGTAGATGCATGTTGGTTAAAGTTTAACTTGTTCTCTGCCTTTACCTCTTGATCTTTAGTGCTGTTGCTATCTTTTATTTTGTAATTATAATTTATTTCATTGTTGTCATTTTTTCTGGTGTATATATCTCTCTTAACAAGATAAGCCTACTAGAACAAGTGTCCCGTTACATGGATGGCCTAGGAACACTGTGTGCTTAAGTGACTTACTCAGAGTCACACCCACTAGGTAAATAAGGGGAAAAGAATCAGTGTCTATACCATGGTTAGCGTAACCAGGTCAGAGCCTTAATCATCTGCACTAACAGACAGTTTTGTGATGTTACATTTGCTGATATTAAAACTGAGATCATGAGTACTGCACCGAGTATAGATTATCTAAAACTATTTCTGAGAGGTTAGATATCTTTTAAGGAAGGAATGAACAGCATATGTGATTAAAAAACCCACTTGCAACTCTTGTTTCTGAGTATAGTCTAAAAAGAAGTGATTCCAGTAAACACCCCTAAGGGATATGACATTAACCCGTCTTGGGATGGGCAGATAACAGTAAACACCCCTATGAAATATGACATTAACCCCTCTTGGGATAGGCAGGTAACAGTAAACACCCCTATGGACTATGACATTGACCCTTCTTGAGATAGGCAGATAACAGTAAGCACCCCTATGGGTTTTGGTATTAACCCCTCTTAGGATAGGCAGGTAACAGTAAATACCCCTATGGAATATGATATTAACCCCTCTTGGGATATGCAGGTAAATGTAAATACCCCTATGAGCTATAACATTAACCCCTCCTGGGATAGGCAGGTAACAGTAACACCCAGTTACTGTACAGTTGTATTGTTACAGTAACAGTAACAGTAACAGTAAGGGATTCACATCTAGATTAGGGGAGGTCATCGTGCCTCTTTACTCATCCCTCATCAGGCCCATAATCGAGTACAATGCCCCTTTTGGGATGTACCTTACCAAACACCTGCAGCAACTGGAAAGACCCCAAAAGTACCTCACCAAGAGGATCAAAGGGTTCAAACAGATGTCATATGCTGCCCGGTTAAAGAAACTCCAGCTCTACTCAGTGGCATACCGCCTGTTCATAGGCGATATGTGCCTGACGTATAAAGCCATGTCCAACCCAGAATTAATGGACATGCTGCACCTCAAAAAATCCAAATCCCATCAAGCTACGCGCTCGAGAGACTTGAACCTCAGCACTGAAATAAATAGGACATGCTGGAGGGACAGATTCATAACCCAGAGGCTCCCTTCACTCTGGAATAAAATCCCAGTCCAGGTTAGGCAGAGTCCCTCATTGACTCTCTTCAAGAGGAATCTTGATGAGTGGATGGGAGATCATAGGTTTACCCCGGGTATCACTTCTGTGTCACTGTTAGACAGAGGCACAGTATACTAACCTCGAAAAAGGGCATAGCAAAATTAATTTAAAATGGATGGCGAAAGCCAAACACACTCTGGCTAGGCTTATAAATGCCCTAGGGCAGATAGCCCAGTATGAACCTATGAACCTATGAACCCCTATGGAATATGACATTAACCCCTCTTGGGATAGGCAGGTAATCCCCTACATTAACTTGTTGAGTCCTGTTACTTAACCAGTGTTAATTCAGTTACTGAAGTAGAACAAGAACACTCATCCATCTACCTACTTAACTGAATAAACTAGTTGAAACTTCAGCAAGTCATCTTTCTGTCACAGGGAGGGCATCAGAGAGAAAACCTCATAGCTCTGCTAGCTAAAGTGATTTTATATGGACTAATCTGTTGTCCTTATGTAGAGCAGTTCTAAATGAATAAGAAAGGTGAAGATAAGCAGTAAGCACTGTATATCCTTCATCAAGTTGTGATGCTTCCTCTTCAGGGAATGCAAGGAGCTCATACTGCTCCATCTTTAACAGATGTAGGTCCCATCTGACGTTTTGAATAGGTCTCATTATGACTTTCTTCATGATTTTACATAGAATGCTGGCAAGGCTGATATGGTCAGGAATGAGTCTGCATAATAAAATGTTGTCACCAATAGCTTGCTACTTGTCATTGGGTTATGACTAGTGCCTGGGTAGAGTAAACCACCTACGTCCTTCTGCTACTTAGTGCTGATCCCTAGTATCATGCCCATTCCCATCTTTTAATTCCAATCATGCATTTTTTCAAGTAGCCAGAGTTGTAATGACTATTCAGATGCAGACGGGCTTGCAAATGTGCTTGACAGTTTGTGCTGTGCAGAACTGTATGCTTCAGATTGTCTAAGCTGAGGTCTTGGGTCATGCAAGGAGAATACCATGGATGTGTCCAGCCACCAAAACTGGCATTTTAGCAGGTTGAGGACAAACTAACTGGCTGCTGCCATGCCTTATCGAATTTTTCCTCAGCTGCAGTAAGGGAAGTTACAGACAGGTTGATGTGCTATAGCTGGGGTGGGCAGCATCTGTCACCTGTGGGAGAATGCATGTACTTATGCAGTATAATAACAGTATTCTTGCATACACATCCATTCTTTGGTGCCACTTTCCCAACTAATGTCCATGTAGGATGACCTACCCACAGAAATTTGTTGTATTGTGCATGTACCCACAAGTGTGCATCTTGCACATTTCTAGGGAATACATTTGCTGATTTTGATTCCATCGGCTGAGCATAGGCTAAAGGTTCATAAAATGTCATTCATTTTTTTTTGATATATGTCTGCATCTGCTAGAGCCATAATAATAATGCTTGTGCACCAAGAATTCTAGAGAAATTGATTGGAAAGGCTTTGATGCCTACTTGATGATGAGATAATGTTCTCAGAAACTTGATACATTTCAATATCGATTCAAACATGATATTTCAGCTTTATTTATGTATACAGAATGCAATG
This sequence comes from Protopterus annectens, assembly GCF_019279795.1. Classification (NCBI taxonomy): domain Eukaryota; kingdom Metazoa; phylum Chordata; order Ceratodontiformes; family Protopteridae; genus Protopterus; species Protopterus annectens. The sequence goes on from NC_056746.1 coordinate 758,621,667, forward strand.
ATGGTCTGTAACATTGCAAATGTATACCCCATTTTGCTCCAGAAAGTCCTATCATGCCAGTATCCCCAGGCTAGGTGGCATCACATGTAGTGCACGCATCTGATGCTCACCCTGCACCACACCTGTCTCCAGGTTATAGGGGTTAACCACATGATAAGCTATTTGAGGGTGTGGGCAATCCTGAGTTCTTTGTCACTTCTAAACAAATGTTTGTGCCTTCCTTTCTGAAGCAGCTAAAAGGTTATTTTCGAGTGCAAATCCACTTCCAAATAGTAGCATATAACGTGTGGTATACTGCCACTTCTGAATAGTAGTATATAACTTGTGATATGTAGTTACTTCCAAATAGTAGTATATAACTTGTGGTATGTAGTTACTTCCAAATAGTAGTATATAACTTGTGGTATGTAGTTACTTCCAAATAGTAGTATATAATTTGTGGTATGTAGTTACTTCCAAATAGTAGCATATAACTTGTGGTATGCTGCCACTTCTGAATAGTAGCATATAACTTGTGGTATGCAGTTACTTCCAAATAGTAGCATGTAACTTGTGGTAAGCAACCACTTCTGAAAAGAAGCACATAACTTGTGATATGCACCCACTTTAGGCATTTTCCAATTTTTACTTCTATACCTTGTTAATGTAAACCCGCAGTAGTGGTGCTGCGGTAGCGTTGTCGCCTCACAAAAAGACGTTGTCCCGTTCGATTCTCAGCTAGAGCATCTTCTGCGTGGAGGCATGCGTGAACGGGCGTGCCTTCATTGAAGGTTGTGCGTCAGGGCTGGTAACTCAGCAGGTAAAAATCCACTACCAAACATTAGTGGACCAGAGTTCTGCTGTGGCAACCCATAACCGGGATAAGCCGAAAGACACAACAACAACCTTGTTAATGTGACTGATTACTTCACTAGTTGGATTTGCATGTTGTACTTTTTTTAAATAATCATTGCATTTACAGATATGCAGTAGTGAATTTTATAGTTTATAGACTAGTAAAAGATAATTCTCAGTTAGCAAAAATGTCATTGTGCCACTCTTAGCATAAACAGAATGGACCTGTATGTTATTTTGAAATATTGATAGTGTGAATGATCTTTGTTTTCACAACAGAAAGCCAAGCATGGAAAGTGTCCCCTTATCTCAGATGTTCTAATCTGAGCTATTAAATTGACTCACTTTTAATCTAGGTCAGTTCATTTCGGTTAAATCTTATCCTGTTATGGGATTAGGATCCACTATTACTTGATCCTTCTTTTATATGAGGAAGAGTGCAGCTGTATCTGTTATTTGAAAATGAGATAGTAGGAAATATGTGTCCTTAAACAAAGGGCCACTAATAACCTATAAACTCAGAGGTACATTTTAACAGTTCCTGGTAGTAGAATTGCTGATCAAGCTTCTGAGCCTATGAACATTCAAATATCACAGCACTTTGTTTAGCAACTATAGTGAAGATCCAAAAGTCAGAAAACGTGTCCTGTTTTTACATGCTACTTAATAGTTTTCAAATACTGAACTATAATGTTTAGTGATAATAAATCATTTTGCTCGCCTATTTCAGCGATATAATAAACAAACTATCTCATAAATAGGTTTAACCATAATAATATTGGGAAATACAGAAGGCTAAATCTTATAGCAGGAATCCTAGCACTGTACATACATCTCAGCATCTTTGTAAGGGTCGTGATGATTATTTCCTGATGGTGTTGTGACTTATGCGTACTGTGTGATTACTGATTTATTGTACATTGAGGCAGGTTCCTCTGAGTCTGTAGCTGTTTTTTTGCAGTGGATGAAATGTACAGCATTTATAGGGACTAGGGTAGATTTGACTTAACAATATTCACTGATGTTTACAAATGGGATAAGCTAATGGTACATTTATGGTGAGTAATGCATCTGTAGACTGTTAATGACATTGTGCTGTGATTCATATCTAAGAGGCACCCAAATTATCTATCTGAAGTCTCCACACTGTATTATAGTGTTTCTTCTCAAACTTGCATGCCATAATGCATTATTATAGGAAATAATTCAAACATGGCAACCATTTAACACAGTCTGTATGCTATTTCTGGCATAGAACTTAAATACCTTCATGGCAAGTCACAATACAGTAAAAGAAATCCTTCTGCAGAAATCTCAGATAAATACACATTGGAGTAAGACTAATGAGCTAGTAACAGTAGCTTGCTCTGCTGTTAGTTTAATGGTTACTGTAAAGTACTAATCATTTCAAAACCTGCTCTGAAGGAAGCTTATACAATTGCTACCTTGAGCAGCTTCACTGCAGTGTAAACATTTTATCTGTAAATGTAACCTGGGGGAACTTAGCTTGTGATTTGAAGATATGTGAAATCCAAACGGATAATTTTCAAGCAATAAATCATGTTAACAACAGAAAGGGATTTTGAGAAATTGCACTGAGTAATGTGCCTGCTTAGGAACATGTGATAAACAGTGTTCTTGTACGCACGCTGAAATTACAGTTACAGCAAGCTGGGGGAAGGGAGAAAAGTGAGACGCAGAATGTAAAGCATTGCATCACTAACATGCTTTTAAATAACAATCAGCAGGATTCTTGCAGCTTGTTCCCTCACTTCTCGTTCACTGGGTAGAGTGGCAGCCTTAATAATTGTTTAAACTATGGTTTAAAGGCATCTTACAAAGAGCCACTTACTTGCTTAAATGAGTGGATAATGCACAATGTACTATACTCTCATGTGTTACATGGGAAGAATATCGAAGTTTACTGGTGTCACTGAGAATATAAACATGCATTATAAATAATATAACAGAAAAGGACATAAACTTTTGTTTCCTAATACCAAGTCTGTATTTATTAACAGTGTTTACTGGAATAAGAGGAAAGTTTCAGGACAAACTGAATATAGTCTGGGTGTGTGTGTGTGTGTGTGTGTGTGTGTGTGTGTGTGTGTGTGTGTGTGTGTGTGTGTGTGTGTGTGTGTGTGTGCGCACGCACACTTGTAAAACTGAATTGGGAATGATGTATAAAAATGTAAGCTTCACAACATTTAATTTAACTGTGACCACAATAATTTAAGGCAGTAGAGAACTAATAATCATAACAATACTCAAAGAATGTTTCTGTTCAGCATTCAAAAGGTTTATAATGTTTCTGAAATTGGGAACTAAACTTCAGGGTACCAGACATAGTATGGTCAAGCTCGGTAGACTAATGCTAAGATGAATCTAACTTGGTGTTACCTGCATGGAAACAGTTTGAATAGACAAGCTCTCTGCAACACTGCTGTTTTGATATTTCCAACAGCAATCCTGTTTACAATTTGCACACATTTTATAGCATAGTTTGTAATTTAGCAAGTCCTCTAGTCATGGCACCCAGGACTTAATGATAGTCTTGCCAATGGCAGAAATCGATTTTGCTACAGCAGTGAATAAATCAAACTGCAGAAATTAGATTTTCTTTTTTTTTTTTTGCCATAAGAAATGAGAGAACCTGCAGGAGAAATAGATAAATTCTGCACCACAACAGTCTTCATAGTAATATGTTACACTGGTACTGTGACAGAAAAGATATGACTGTATTTGTAATATGTGCTTCAGATTACAGTACACTACAGAGGCAGATATTCTGAGGTGGTCTGTAGCTATGTTCCCTCTTTCAATATGTGAATGTTGTACTTTAAACTGAAACGCTGATGGCAGTTTTATAGAATGAGACTTTTTTTAATAAAGGCAACATGAGTATAATTAACCAGAGTAATATTTCATATGCTCTCTGACACAGTTCATGATTCTGATCTGTGTGGCACTCTGGCTTTGTTCAGTTTTTCATTATAGCAATAACCCACGCCTGGGTGTGGGTAATGCTAAATTTACCCACTGTTGGCGTGGTTTGGTCCCGGCTAAGCCCGCTGACCAAACAAAGCCAACCGTTAGCATTACCCACACCCAGAAGTGGGTTATTGCTATTATACCATGACATTATTTAAGAAAAGAAACTATTACTTTCTTAAATAATGGCATAGTATAATGCCTGTTTACTGCCCTTCCGCAGATGTCTGGCATCGCGCGCCTGCGCAGTACATCAGAGTTGTGGGTGCATTGAGAAAGCAAGATCTCCTATGTTAAATGAGTTTAACATAGCGAGACAGTTTTAAAATAAGCAACGGACATCTCCGTTATTTTAAACTGTCTCGCCATGTTAAACTCATTTAACATAGCGAGACACTAAAAGCAATGGAGATCTTGCTTTCTCCATTGCTTTTTAACATTGCCCGCTATAGTTAAATGGGTTTAACATAGCGGACAGCTTTTAAAATAAGCAACGGAGATCTCCATTGCTTATTTTAAAGTGTCCTCGCCATGTTAAACCCATTTAACATAGCGAGTTATACTAATGGAAAAAGTCCGCGACGGACCTTTTTCCATTAGTATAACTCGATTTACAACGGGCACGCTGGCCAATCAGCATGCACGTTTTGGGGGGGGTCATGGTATAATACTCAGTAAGCAGCTTTTCCTAGCATCCTGGGGTTGTGTTGATGTCAAGCTCTGCTATAGGAAGACAAACAGCTAGTGCTATGGGATAAGGATGTTCTGTTGTGTACAGCAGCAGTAATTAATGTTACTTAGGAAGGCAGGCACAGTAACAGCCTTACCGTGATTTGTAAGCACAAAAGTAGTGCTGGGTCACCAGTAGTCTGGACAAGTAACACTAAACCATATGCGGGGCCCAGGACTGCTACTTGATGGCAGTGTTGCTTTTTTGAAATGTCACTTTGTCCAGCAGACTCTAGTAAATTTGAACAGCTTACAATGAGTCACATCTTGCTTTGCTTAGCTCCAGTACCTGCATGGGTTTCTGAATCTCACCTAAAGCTAAGCTCATGACCTCACTGACAGATGAGCAAAGTCTTATGGTTCAGTAGTTCTTTGTTTATAGAGCAGCAGCTGTATTATAATCCAGTTTTTGCTGTATACATCTTTTATATATATGAAGCAGGTAATAGTGATTGTTCAAGGAGATGTATTAAGGTTCCTGGTGTTGATCAAGTGGGTACATTGATGCAGAGCCAGAGGGACTTAAATATACTGACTGCCAAGAACTGATAGTGAGAGTTGACATTTATTACCAAAACCCATATGTGATGGAGACTAAAGACATTTTTAGTAAAGTCAAGTTTGAACACAGCACATATACTACTGTCTGACTATGCTGGAATGACTATACCTGTGGTAACATACATAACACGGCATAATGACGTACTGGAAGAAAGATGCCATAACAGATACAAGTACAATGTTCTGTTTTGTGAAGGAGCATAGATATTATAGGAAATTGTAAGAGGTTTGTTATTTGTTTAATATTTATAAGGGTTTATTAGGTATAGGCATAGATTTATTGATTTATTTATTTAAGTTTGATGACCAGGGAAGTCCACTGTGCCAAGAAGAGCCCATTTTCAGTGGAGGCCCGGGGAGAAAATTACACAATAATTGCAAGTTACATTTCACATGTTACAAAAGGACATAGTTCATACAGCTAATTAAACATTTACAGATAAGCTCCATGATATTTTAAATTGGCTTGTCACAATGTTACAAAAATGCAAAGACATAATTCAATACAGAAATTTCAACATTTACATAAAGTAAATATTTTTGTTATAAACTCAATTGTAGGTTTAACATTTTAAAATAAATAGCTACTAGCCATTAGTAGGTTAGGAAAATATTATGCTTGGAGAGGGTAATAGTATATTTGAGATTGGAGAGTATAGTACAATAGATATTAGAGAGAAAATTAGTTTTTGGTAGGGGAGGGATTGTTTTGAGTGGGATGCAATAATAGTAGAGGTAGTTGGATGAGTCAGTGCAAGGTGGAATGAGGGGGGGTTAAGTTGGAGCATGGCAAGGGCATTCCCATTTGGAAGAAAGATGAGAGAGTAAACTGAGATTTGAAATTTGTATGGTTAGGTAGGTTGTGTAGGTGTGTGTGGAGAGAGTTCCACTGTTTAGCTAAGGAGGGGGATAGAAGTACACGGCCAGGAGGTTTTGCAGGTTTGTGGACCTGAAGGAGATTTTATTTTTTGGATCTGAGTGAGCATTTGAGAATGTAAGGTGTTAAGGAAGTAGCGAGAGTTGGGCAGTTGGCAGGTTTAAAGATGAGCTTATAGGCAATGGTGAGTTGTAGGTAACTGAGGTAGTTGGGTAGTTCAAGCCAGTTGAGGGTGAGGAGGGAGTGGCAGTGGTGGGATGAGTTTTTTGAATTGGTTACAAATTTAGAGATCTTGTAGTAGCAGGATTCAAGTTTGGATGAAAGGCCAAGATGGAGATTGGTGGAAAGAGGGGCACCATACATAATAGAGGGGGAGTAGGAAGGTGGATGCAAGAGTTTGACGGGTAGAGGGGCTTAGGAAGTGGTTGTGCCTGTAGAAGAGACCTACGTTTTGGTGGGCTTTCTTGTTTGCGGAGCGGATGTGGGTGTCAAATTTTAGTTCTTCATCAATAATGATGCCAAGAAGCTTGGTGTTGGGAATGATTTCAAGGAGGGTGTTGTTTTGGCTCTGTATGGTGAATGTGGATTTGTCAATGGAGTTTTTGGTAGGGGAAAAAAACATTAGTTTGGTTTTATTTGCATTTAGTACCAGATGGTTAGACTGCATCCAGGTTTCTGTTTTGGAGAAGGCTAGTTGGGTTTTTGCTAGGAGCTTGGATGGGGAGAAGGCTGAGCAGAGGATTGTTGAGTCATCTGCATATTGGATGATAGATGAGTCTGGGATAGATTGGTGAAAGCTGTTAATGAATAGGTTGAAGGAAAGAGGGCCAAGAACAGAACCTTGCGGGACACCTGTGAGTGTGGGATGGAACGGGGAGGTTGAAGTTTTTCATTGGACAGCTTGTTGGTGGTTGAACAAGTAGCTGGAAAACCAGGCAATGGTGGTGGGAGGGAGGTGTAGGGTGGAGAGTTGGGATATAAGTAGAGTGGGTGAGATGGTGTAAAAGGCCTTTGACAGATCTAGGAACAGTGTGTATATGAACTTGCCTGAGTCACATTCAAGGTTTATGGTTTCAAGAAAGGAAAGAAGAGCAGTCAGGGTGCTGTGGAAAGGGCAGAAGCCTTGTTAGGTAGGGGAGAGGAGATTGTTTAGTGTTAGGTGTGCCATGAGTTGTGCTTGTATTGTTTTCTCAAGCATTTTAGAAAGAGGGGAAAGGATGGCAATAGGCCTGAAGTTGGTGGTATCAGTATTTTTGCCACCTTTGTGGAGGGGGATGATGTAAGCATGGTGCCAGATAGAAGGGACATATGATTTTTGTATGGATCTATTTATAAGAATAGAGATGGGCTAGGCAATGCTGTGTGCAAATTGTTTGAGGAAGCTGGGTGGAAGTTTGTCAGGTGCATTGCGACAAGGTTTGAGTTTGAGGAGAAGTATTTTTATACTGTTTGTTGGGCTTGAGGCAGGAGGGGGTGGTGGTGGAGGAAGGTTGATGATTGGGGTAGTGGTTGGGGCAGGAGGGGGTGGTGGTGGAGGAGGGGGTGGGAAGGAGGCTGATAGTTTAGCTATGCAGTCTATGAAGAATGAGTTGAACTGGCTGGCTGTTTCAAGGTTGGAGAGGTTGGGGTCTGGGCAGGGGTTTTCTTTGTTGCCAGGATGCAGCATGGATGAGATGGAGTCCCAGAATTTTTAGGGATTTGTTGAGTGCAAGGACTGGAGTTTGGAGTAGTGGGCTTTGTGGTCTTTAATTATTAGTTTTTTTGCAGAGTTTTGTAGTTGCTTATACTCTAGGAGGGTGTTATGGTTTTTATGCTTTTGATATTGTTTCCATATTTTTGTCCCTTTGGTGCAAGGCTAGTTTAGTAACTTTTGATAACCATGGGCAGGGATTGGTTTTGATGCATTTGGTTCAAGGGGGGGGGTCTTGCTGATTTAGAAGGGTTAGGAATGAGTGGTTAAAGTAGGAAACAGCATCATCTAAAGGAAGGGTTTTTAGAGAGGACAAGTCAGTATGCTTTAAGCATTCAAGAAAGTTAGAGGGTTGAAAGAGGAGAGGTTGCAGGTTTGGATGTAGTGGTGTTTTTATGCAGTGGAGATGGGCGATTGTCAGTGAAGGCTGGTAGGTGATCGCTGAGGGGATCAGGCAATGTTCCAGCTTTGGTGATTAAGTTTGGGTGAGTTGTTAGGATCCAGTCAATGATGGTACCAGAGGTACCATCTTTATTTGGTCTGGTTGGAGATTGTATTAGTTGGGAGAAGTTGTATAATAGATTGGGTGGGACGGGGCTTCAGAATTAATAGTATTTCAGTTGACATTGGTATCACTGAGTATATAGGTTTCATTTTTTATACTGGAGGAGAACCAGGACAGGATGTTTTCAAGAGTTTTGATATTATCACCAGGTGGAATATAGAGAGCAGCAATCAATAGCAATGAAGTTGTGGTTGTTTATTTTTAGTAAACCTATTATAATTTCAGCGTTGGCAAAAGTTGGTATTTTATTGGAGTAGGGAGTTATGGTATGGGAGGTGGGGTAGATTATTGCTGCGCCACCTCATTTTTTATGGACTGTGTCATTGCAAATGATTTGGAAACCTGGTGTTTGGATTTTGCTATCTTTTATATAAGTTTTCAGCCAGGTTTCAGAAACAGTGGTAATGTTGGGATGGTTATGGGAGAGCCAGGCATGGAGGTTAGGGATTTTGTTTTTTAGGCTTTGTGCATTAAGTGTTGTAAGAAGAATGGACTTTGAGTTTGTGGGTTGAGTGGAGGGTTTGGTGAGATTGATGTTAGAGATGGGTCTGGGGTTGGGGTGGATGTTGCCGGCTAGTGAGAGGGAGATGTTGTGGAGTAGAAGAGTGAGGCAGTGTGTTGGGCAAGGGTAGCTTGGGTTGTGTGAGAGTAGTGATTTTTTGGTACCACATTTAAAAGGGGAGTACAGGGGGGTTGGGTTGGGAGGAGTTTTGGTTTGAAAAAATAGATTGGGTTAGAGGTAAAGAGTTCATGTGAGATGGATGAGTAGGATGGGAAGTGAGGTTGATGGTAAGATGTAGTGGAGTGTGTGTGAAAGTTATGATAAGGGTTGGGAAAAAGTATGATATAGATAAGAGAAGAGAGAGAGATTAGTAGGGCAAATGGGGTTATAGGGAGATATGTTATGTAGAGCATTGTAGGGAGGTGGATGTTTGGGGTGATATAGATGTACAGGTGGTTGGGGTTTGGCTTAGGTCTATTGTGATTGGAGAGGTGTTGGGTGGGGAGGAGTCAGGGGATGTATAAACGTACAGGTAGTGGGGGTGGGCGGTATTTGAGTGCAGGGTAGGGGAATGGAATGAGCCTAAAGGGCGAACGGAGTGGGTTACACCTTCCAGGAGGAGCAGAGCTGCCAAACAGAAAACAATCCGTGAGAAGGTTAGCAACTACAGAGATAGGGCAGCCTATCATTTTGGTTTGAATGTTACCTTTCTGTTTGTTTTTATTATTTATGCACTGATGGGGAGCTGCAGTTCACTAAGAAGTAGGAAAATAATGTAGTTATGCCAGGGGTTTTAGAACATGCAGTAAGTGCACTCTACTAAGGGATGCCCATGGGACAGACAGGAACAGAGTGTAGTCAGACAAAGGTTTTTAGTATTTAAAGATGGTGCCACAGCTCAGGGGAGGAATAAGTAAATTCTCAAGAGGAAGAGGGAGGGAACAGACAGGATTGACAGGGATGGGAAGCTTACAATAAGATTATGTTAGCAGACTAAGAGAAGAGGGGGGGGGTCTAAGAGCCAGGGCATGGAGAAAACTGTGAGAAGAGAAAAACAATCAACCAGATAGCCCAGGTCAGTACCTAAAGGTGTCTTTTATCTGTGTGAATTCAAAATCAGATTTAGTAGAGCATCGGGGAAGTAGAATATAAAATAAATGTAAAGCTTTGGGGAACTGTATATATTTGTTACAATAAATGGGAGAATAAAATATAAGAATATAAAAGAAATGTGATGTTGTGTCTTTCGGCTTTTCCCGGTTAGGGGTCGCCACAGCAGAACTCCAGTCCGCTAATGATTGGCAGTAGATTTTTACGTGCCGAGTTGCCAGCCCTGATGCACAACCTTCAATGAAGGTACGCCCATTCACACATGTCTCCACACAGAAGATGCTCTAGCTGAGAATCGAACAGGACAACGTCTTACTGTGAGGTGACAATGCTAACGCAGCACCACCATCATAGTATAAAAGAAATGTGATATACAAGATAAATAAAATATAAGAATATAAAATAAATACAAAGCTATGGAAAAATTTATATATTTGTTACAGTAAATGGGAGGAAAAAGGGTGGGGGGTCCAGTAGTGTGCACAGCAAAAGAATCAGTAGAAGTATCACAGAGAGGAGATTATAATAGACCTACACTGCTCACAGTCTGTTGATAAAAGCAGAACTTGCAGTAGCTTTTATTGGTTTGTACAGGGTTCTGCTCTCCGTGTTCTTGTATGCAGGCAGTTGCTTCAGGTTTTTTTTTTTTTTTGGACCTTTGAATTTGTTTAAGGGACTATAAGGAGAGAGAGAAAGAGAGGGAGAGACAGAGAGAGAGATGTTAATATGAAGCCAGAAAAGGGGATAGGTGAAGTAAATAAGTAGAAATAAGAGACAGGCAAGGAAATACCACAATTTCACAAGTAGTTCAGCTAAGCAGTACTTAACCAAATAAATTAGTTAAGGAGCAAACAGTGATAATTAATAAGAAAGTTGCCCTGTTCAGTAATATGAAATTCAGTCTATTGCCACCTTCATTTCACAGAATGCAGAGTATTTCATTGCCAGTACACTTTTCCAGCTATTTATTGCTACTTAGTAATGCATGCCAACAGAACTGAGCAACATGGTGGCAGGACATAAAATTGCAGTAAAATCACTAGTTATGGGTACATGTATTTATTTAGTTCACTAATTGGTTAAATGGTTACTTTATTATCAACATTTTATTTCTTTGGTAGTCCATTTAATCATGTATCAGATCATCACACTCTGTTTAAAACTCATTCTAGTTAAAATGCTTTCCCTGTGTTTGATCAAGTTATCCAAAAATGAGTCAAGCTTCAATTTCCATATACTGAGGAAAAACAGTTTATTCTTCATTTTCCTTCACCAGAATGAATAACCTGAAAATGTGTAAAAACACAAAAAATAATTACTTTTGTAGGAGGAAAAAGTTCCCTGCATAACTGTTGTTGGGGAGAGGCAGCCTCTTATACACTTAACATGTATATACCTTATCCATAATTATACAAACAAGGAGAAAAGTGAAACAAGCACTGTAGCATGCTTGAGACTTATGCATTATATTACTACAATGGACTGATTACACTTAATGCAATATACTGATTTAAAGTGGTAATTCTACTGACAGATACCAGCTTCTAGACAGCTCTGTTTTCAGTACTCCTAACCAACTTTTATATTAAAATACATATTGGAATTGCACTCTGTCTCCAGACAGACACTCTTACTCTGGTCTTCCAATTTTGTCTTTTGTCAGCAGCCAGTATTCCTTCTTTGAGTGCTCTGGAAAACAGTCATACTGAGCATTTGCAATTTGAGTGGCTCTAACTAATCCATTTGCTAAAACCCATTTGCTCCTCTCCCTCCTCCAATTCCCACTTTGCAGGCTAACACTCTTATACTCAACTATCAATACCCACAAACTCATCCACATCATCAACATCTTAAAGGAGAATCTAAGAACTCCATAAAACCTCATGTAGCCAAGCTTTCTATTGTCACACACACCCATTTTAATTCTGCAAGACCAATAACACTTACACAAATACAAGCCCATCCTCAGTGCCCCGACATATACTAACAAAGCAGACATCTTCTCTCCAAACAATTGCGATTTTATTTTCACAAATGGACTAAAAAAACCTCAAACGATAACAATATTGATCACAACATCATGCTTCCTCTATTATTCAAACAAGCTATACTGCCATTTGTACTATTGTACTAATACTACATCACATCAGCTTGTCATGTCAAATGCTGGCAGAATAGTAAACAAACTGTAAGAGACGTAGGATTTTTCTGTACTCAAACTTAAATACAGATTTACTAGCCATAAATGAATAATGCCTCAAACAAAACATACCTAACCTCAGCTTCTGCTTCCCCATCTACTTATTTTTTTTTAATTTATTTATTTAACATTTGTTTACCAGGAAAGTCCGACTTGGAACAAAGCCAATTTTCAGTGAAGGCCCGGGGAGAAACATTCTGGATGCGTGTCTTTCTTATTCAATGACAGACCAGGCAAAAGAGCAATAGGAGGAATGCAATTCCTATTACAAAACAACTTAAGTATAATTTCACATAACTAAAACTCTACCAGAATCACCATACCTGTTAAACTTATAGCATAAAATATCGGGACAAAGCTAAAAATAATGGCTAGACAAAGCCCCCCCCAAAAAGGGAAAGATTTTAAATACTTCTCCTGTAAACTTAGACAATAATAATAGGTTTTGTGTTAGTGCTTTTTTTCTGATGGATATGAAGTCTGAAACTCAAATGTATGCTATTATTTTGTGATTTTCCAGAAAACCACAAATTTCATGAGGAACAAACCAAAATTATGAGGCCAAAATCTGGACATACTACAACACTCTGGACACTTGCAAGGTATGACCATGACCCTAACTGGCTAAACATAAACCTGCAGAAAAACAAAAACAACATTAGTTACTGCCTGCCTCCTCTCACGCTTTCTCTAATTCAAAATTTTATTTACAGGCTTACAGGCATCCTTGTTGCATGCCATCTCTACAAAAAGCATTATTATTTTAGGTAAATTGAGCATTAACCTACTGAATGCAAAATACAGTGAACTAGAAGAAACCCTGATACATATAGAATGTTCACAACTAATCAGTGACTTTACCAGACCAAATTAACTCTCAGACAATCAGTACTTTCTAGACCTCCTGGTTAACAATGAACCTCCCTCCATCCACCACATCACATTTTTTTCCCCATGCTTATGCAACAACTTCCTAATAACATCTAACCTTAATCTAACTACTGCAAAACCATTCCAGCCTTCATTGCCTACCAATCAAAATCCCAGCAAAATATTAGAAAGCTCAAAAGACAGCTATCTCAGCACAGCTGGTGCAACTTCCTTACTCTTAATGACTCCAGTGAAAATCATCAGTGCAATCACTGCTTTTCGAATTCACCTCCAATACACCTACTTCCCATTAATAAACTGACTCCATAAGAGCCACCCTGGGTGAATTCAGAACTGAAACAGCTCTACAAAAGTAGGCAATGCATGGAAAACAGGGAAAAATCTCTCACACAATAAAACAAAGTACAACACACCCTCATAAGAAATCTAGCTTAAAAAGTATCATGATGGGAGAAGGCCAGCTCCCTTATTTCAAACCAAAACAAACAATTCTCCAAACAATAGAAACTCCAAAAACTGGTAAACAGCATAACAGGTAAAACTGCCTAAAAAGAAGGCAATCAGAAAGGTAAAACCTTTTCTCCCTCTACCCCATCTAAAGAAGGCAATCAGAAAGACACAACCTTGGGGGCGTGGCCAAGGATGAACACAGGATAGCAGCAGATTTCTTCAGCTCCACCAATTTCATTACACTGACAGGAATTCATTACTTAAAAAATAAAATTTTGAAGTAATTTTCTTTCTAAATATGTTTGTTTTATATAGTTCTTGAACTATATCTAAAAAAGAAAGGAAATCTTAATAATATTCCTGTCAGAAATCACTTTGGAAATTTTCCTGTCAGTTTATCAGTCTGAAATGAGTTCCAGTAAGACAAATTCTCAAGACTCCAGCATCAAGAAAGAACTTCAGTCTCTGATAACTATAATCCAGCAACTTACTGCTAAGATGGATAAAATGGATACTAAAATAGACACCTTCATAGAAAAAAACTACAAAACAAATAGACTTGTTACATATAGACCTGCAACAACAGAAGATCCAGATGACAGGCATAGAAGAAGCTGTGAATGACATGAAAAATACAATACAAGAAGAGGAAATCAACATTGAGTTTCTGCTGAAACAAAATACACATTTACAAACAAAGCTGGATGACCTGGAAAATAGATCTAGGCGCAATAACATTAGGATTTTTGGACTGCCAGAAAATATTGAAGGTAACAATATTACTTCTTTTTTAACAACATGGCTCCCTAAAACTTTAGATTTACCAGAAGCATTGTCTTTTGGTATCGAAAGAGCACATAGATCTATAGCTAATACTAACTCTAACAAAAACTATCCTAGATCAGTTATAGTTAGATTTCTAAATAGGTAAATAACTCAGGCAAGCGTCGACAGAGTGAGAAATAACATCCAATGTGTAGAAAATCCAAGCAATCCAGTCTTCTGAAACAGATAAATCAGTTTATTGCACAGATGAACCACGATAAGCACTTTCACTAACTAGTAGCTTCTTCAGATCACAAACAAGAAGCACAATAGCCATGTGCTTTAAATATATGCATGTTAATTAATCAACCAACTTTTAAAGCAGAAGCACCATAAAACAAAACTTAAAAACTAAATATATAAACATAATATCATTGACATCTAAAGTAGACAATAGTGTATACATATTCTATTGAAAATTAAAAATTAAAAATTAAAATAACTTCATTCCATAAAGAATGTAAAAACATATTATAAGCAGCATACTATCAAGTATAAAGGTATATGCAGCCTAATACATAAATGCATGTGATAGTCATATTAAATAAAACCTTAATACATGCAAGTAATAATGCAAGGCAACTTATAAACTAAGCAAAGTAGATACCAGCAGAAACATGATAGCTAACAATAAAAAATAGTCATATGCAGATCGAGAGAACTATTATCAAACAAAGTGCCAATAGCTACGCCAACATGTTCCTAGCCTACTGGGAAGAACAGTTTCTATTTAAAGAATATATGTTTAAGAAACATGTAAGATTCTATAGACGTTTTGTGGATGACGTTATGGGATGGTAATACAGAAGAACTGCTTAGTTTCAATATGGTTTTGAATAATATTACACCATGTCTAAAATTTACAATGAAATACTCATTATTGAAAATAGAATTTTTAGACCTATATATCGAAAAACTTGAATGTGGAATGTTTAACACTGGAATTTTTAGGAAACCCTGTTATAGGAATACTTTATTATTCAGAACTAGTATGCACCCTAAGTATGTTTTCAGTAACATAGTGAAAGGACAGACTCTACGAATGTCTAGATTGAATTCCAATGACAAAGGCTTTATGGCAGACTTATATGATTTAGGAGAGAAGTTTGCTGAGAGGGGCTATCATTCTACGGAGGTAGATTTACAATTTGATAATGCTTTAAGTCTATGTTCAACATTAGGTACCCCATATTTTGGGCCCAAGCCTTTAGTAATGAATAATGTCAAAGAAGTCACTAATGCAAAAGTTAGGTTTCTGACTTCAAATACAGCAGATAATAAACAAATCAGAGAGATTATCTCCAAAAATTGGAATATACTACATACTGATGACATACTGACAAAGATTGTAGGTGATTCTCCATCTTTTACCTACAGGAATAAGAAGAATCTTAAAAGACTGCTTTGCTATCCACCAAACAAGGGTATACACCCGAGCTTTAGTTATGGTACAACACCTTGTGGACAATGCAATTTTTGTTCCTTAATAGATTCTAGTATAGTATTTGTACATCCGGATACACAAAGGGAAATATACACCCGAGTTAATGCCGACTGTATGACACCTGATGTCATATATCTTGCTGTATGTGAACTGTGTTCATGTTTCGATGTTGGTAAAACGAACAGGGTACTAAGAGATAGAATAAGGGAACACTGTTATAATATAAGGAAAGGTAATCTGCAGAATGCACTAGCCAAGCATGTGACACAAACAAGTCCTGAACACAAGTTTATTTTTAGGGTACTGGAGAAAATGAATGTTAATGTAAGAGGAGGTGATATTATGAATCATACTGAAGACAGAGAAAGTAGGTGGATAATTTTGCTGAGAGCTGATAGAGGTCATGGTTTAAATGAAAGGGCATCTATCAGACCACATTTAAAGAAGCGTAGGCATACTAAGTTCTGATATTTTTAGATTTTAGATTTTAATGTATTTTGATACTTGCACATATACATTTTTTCTGGGTAACCTATTTATTTCACATTGCAGTTTCGTTAAGGTTTTTAGCTCTATACTTCTAGATAATTTATTCTTCTATTTATTTATTTATTTATTTATTTATTCATTTATTTATTCTTGTACATATGCACTCATATTTTACATCTAGATATATATATTTATTTAGACACTACACTTATATACATTTTTTATACAGATGCAGATATACATTCATGTACTGACTCTACTATAACAAGTATCACTTTGTTTGATAATAGTTCTCGATCTGCATATGACTATTTTTTATTGTTAGCTATCATGTTTGTGCTGGTATCTACTTTGCTTAGTTTATAAGTTGCCTTGCATTATTACTTGCATGTATTAAGGTTTTATTTAATATGACTATCACATGCATTTATGCATTAGGCTGCATATACCTTTATACTTGATAGTATGCTGCTTATAATGTTTTTACATTCTTTATGGAATGAAGTTATTTTAATTTTTAATTTTTAATTTTCAATAGAATATGTATACACTATTGTCTACTTTAGATGTCAATGATATTATGTTTATATATTTAGTTTTTAAGTTTTGTTTTATGGCGCTTCTGCTTTAAAAGTTGGTTGATTAATTAACATGCAGATATTTAAAGCACATGGCTATTGTGCTTCTTGTTTGCGATCTGAAGAAGCTACTAGTTAGTGAAAGCGCTTATCGTGGTTCATCTGTGCAATAAACTGATTTATCTGTTTCAGAAGACTGGATTGCTTGGATTTTCTACACATTGGATGTTATTTCTCACTCTGTCGACGCTTGCCTGAGTTATTTACCTATTTATTTACCTGTTTATAAGCAAGCGTGCTGTGGCAGTAACCAGCATTTTTATTTATATTCTAACATAGTTAGATTTCTATCATCTTTTGATAAAGAGATGGTTCTTAAATCTGCTTGGGCTAAAGCTCCTGTTACGATTAATGAGACAACTGTGCGTTTTGACAATGACTATTCTTCTATGGTAATAGCTAAAAGAAAAGTTTTTCTGCCACTAATAAGGGAGCTTAAACAAGCACAGTTTAAAACATACCTTCTGTTTCCTGCCAAGCTTAAAATCTTCCTTCCTGATGGTCCTAAAATTTTCGATGACTTAGACTCTGCTTTACTGTTTATCAAAAAAAAATAAGATTTTGGAAAAAATAGAAGAAATGGAATGGGCTAGTCCTTCGTTAAAGAGACTGGCAACTGAACTTCGTGGAAGACTTCAGAGAAGAAGAAGAGACTAAAAAACAAATGATTTGTACTATGTTTTTTTTTCTCTCATCATTTTATTTTATTATTAATCTTTTTAAATATAGTTCCTGCATTTCCAGAAGCAACAAATATTTTGAAAAGATTTAATCAAAGTTATTCTCTGTGTGCAAAGAAATGTTTTGTTTCATAACTAGTCAAAATATCTGGAGATTTAATGGCAAGTTGTGATTCAACTTGTTTCTCTTTCTGAAGAGGAGAAATAAGGTCAGTAATTTGATACATTTTTTTTCTCTCTATCTTTTTCTTCTTTTCTTTGTTTAAACAATGACATTCTATTTAGATTATGTAGTGGGTAAAGGGTGGGGGAGGGCAGGGAGAGAAGAGTAATGAAAATATGATTAATAGAATAATAACATATTTATTCCTTGTAAAAAGTTTATATGTTCTTCAAATGCTATTCCTAATTATATTCTCTTGATTACACTGCTTATGCTTGTTTGTAAATAATCTGTCATGCTTTAACTAATAATAATTAGAACTAAATAATAGTAAATAATATAGCAATAACCCACGCCTGGGTGTGGGTAATGCTAAATTTACCCACGGTTGGCGTGGTTTGGTCCCGAGGGCGAAGCCCGAGTAAACCGTGGGTAAGCATTACCCACACCCAGAAGTGGTTATTATTATTACTATGACATTATTTAAGAAAAGAAACTATTACTTTTCTTAAATAATGGCATAGTATAATGCCTGTTTACTGCCCTTCCGCAGATGTCTGGCATCCGCGGCAGTTCTGATGTACTGCGTGCCTGCGCGGTACATCAGAGTGCAAAAGCAACGGAGAAAGCAAGATCTCCGTTGCTTTTTAGTTTAAGCTATGTTAAATGAGTTTAACATGGCGAGACAGTTTAAAATAAGCAACGGACATCTCCGTTGCTTATTTTAAACTGTCTCGCTATGTTAAACTCATTTAACATAGTGAAAAAAAACGGAGATCTTGCTTTCTCCGTTGCTTTTTTTAAAACACTGTCTTGCTATGTTAAATGGGTTTAACATAGCGAGACAGTGTTTTAAAAAAACGAGTTATACTAATGGAAAAAAGTCCGGGCGACCGGACCTTTTTCCATTAGTATAACTCGATTTATAATGGGCACGCTGGCCAATCAGCGTGCACGTTTTGGGGGGATCATGGTATGATATGTTTTATTTTTAACTCTATTAATATAAACAGTAAGTAATATTCTATTGTATATATTTCTTATAGCTTTCTCCTACATTCTTTTTATTTCTGCCTTACACCCTTTTACTTTCTACTCTCTTTTTCTTTTCTTTATTAATATATAGAAATGCTTTTGATCATATAGACACAGTAAATAATAAGATTTGCTTAGGAGTTGAGTTGGGATAAAAATGTTGAGTTTTGTTACTTATTAATAATTTTGGGCTTGATTTCACTTACATAGAGTCTGTAATAACCTGTAGAATGCATTGTGAAGGTTTTGTCATGTTTAGATGCATTTACACTGCTAAATGAATGTTTGTCACTAGTTTTTAATAAGTTTCCCGCCAAAATGTTAAGAGAGACAATCTGGGATGTGGGCTGTCTCATGCACAGTGTCCATGAGCTACTTCAAAAGCTTCAAGTCTCAGAATTCTCACAGAGAAGCTGAAAGCAGCTAGTCTCACCTTTGACCTAGATATCACACTGACACATCACAGATACAGGAATGACTCTACCAGGAAATAGGAATAATACAAATGTGACTATGTGAAGGAAAATGAAGTTTTAGCATCTAAATATGAGTTATTTTATATAATTACTTAAATATCTATGTTATAATTCATAAAATATGTCAGTTATAATGAGTTTAAATGATACAGTTTCTTGTAGTAAGTAAATGTTTTATTTTAGAAGGCATAGAAAATGAAACATTTATTCAAGTGTTTTTGAAAATCTACTTAACAGCAGATTAATAATATGTGTTAAAAACCTATGTCCCAAACATATACATTACTATAACTCATTTAATTCATCAGATTGACAAGAATAAATAATTTTATAACTCTATACTGGAAGAAATTGTCATGATATATTTTAAAGCAGTAGTATAGCATGTTTGTAAAATCTGGTTACTAAAATGTGTTTGCTGTGCATTATTTTGTATAAAGCAGACAGATTTATTGAAGGGACAGCAAGTAAGATGGTGCTCAGTAAAGATACAACTCAGTGAGATCAGATATATATATATATATATATATATATATATATGTGTGTGTGTGTGTATGTGTGTGTGTGTGTGTGTGTGTGTGTGTGTGTGTGTGTGTGTATGTGTTTGTGTGTATGTGTGTGTGTGTGTGTGTGTGTGTGTGTGTGTGTGTGTGTGTGTGTGTGTGTATGTATATATATATATATATATATATATATATGTGTGTGTGTGTGTGTATGTGTATGTGTGTGTGTGTGTGTGTGTGTGTGTATGTATATATATATATATATATATGTGTGTGTGTGTGTGTGTGTGTGTGTGTGTGTGTGTGTGTGTGTGTGTATGTATATATGTATATAAGTGTTTCTGAGAATCTGCTTAACTATGAAGTATGATTTATACCAATTTCTATGAATACAATATTTTATTCTATTTGGCAATAATGAGTTTGAGTAAATGCTCGTATACAAGCAATTCAAGGTTTTTTTTGGAAGCTGTTAACTGCATTTACATGACAGAAAATAGATGCATCCTAATATATGTAATGTCTGAATCATATTAGCCAAGTTTTTGATTTAAATTAATGTTAGAACTTATTTTCTCTCCTCTTGATTTCTAACATCAAGATTATTTGAATGCTATTTGAATACAAGTGTTTTATATTACATGGATGTATATAGTAGTATGAACAGTTTTTTTTTTTAAAAAAAGGTTTATTTTAGTTTATATGATGCTGTTTTACCAAATGTGTAGTCTTGTCTTGATAGATAATTGAATTGAAAACTGTTAACTTCAGTTAAATATAACTAGTATTAAATTGATAAGGTGGTAGCTGAGGTACTGCTGCTTAGGGTAGGGAGTTAACTTGAGTGGTAAATACTACTCTAAGTTGGAGTTTATAACTCCAGGCTGGATGCAAGGTTTAATCCTTACATTATTTTCACTTGTTCATTATTATTTGTATATAGTTTTGACATCCACAATATATTTTGTACATTCATTGTCACTACAAACAAAATTGAATCCTATACGAAATCCCATAAGAGATTCAATAAATACAGCTATATTTAAAGGTACACCTAAAGGAGGAGATGTAACATTACTTATCTTGTTATTTGTTATTTTGATCATAAGATTCTTAAGTTTAAAAATGCCAAATGACATCTTTAAAAGGAATTTCTTTAAACATTAATGGATTGAATAATCCATGTAAAAGGGCAAGCCTAATAAGATACATTAATTTACATAAGGCCAACTTAGTCTCCCTACAAGACACCCATCTCTTGAAAAAGATATTGATAAACTAGCCACAAACAAATATACAGTATTGGTTAGTTCAGAGCACACTCAGAAAAAAAGAGGAGTGGCTATTTTATGGAATAAAAGTATGCCCATTCCTAAAACCATTAAGTCTTATCAGGATGACAAAGGAATGTTTTGTATGGTTACAATACAAATTAATGGGAAGACTTACACTTTAATTAATGTATATTGGATACCTGGAATTGGTATTAATACAGTGAAGCATCATCTTGATAAGATCATTTCATTCTCTATAGGAGATATTATTTTAGCTGGTGACTTTAATTGTATACTACATGAAAGTGATACTACCACTATAGGGAAAAGAAGGATTACATCTAATGCAAAACATTTAAATGATTTTGCTAATTCTTATCATTTGAATGATATTAATAATCAGATAGATTCAAAATCATTACCATACACCTTTTTTTCTAACAGATACAAAACTTAAACTTTTTCTGATGAAGTTCTTGGTATTAAATAAGAACGAAAACGTTAAGCAGGTTTGCTGTCTGGTCTTTGCTGGTCTTTGCTTGTCATTGGTGGACTATTTTTAGTTATTAAGATACAAAACTTATTCAAAAATAGATAGGGTCTTTATTTCTAACCAGATGGTAACAGATTTAATTAATTCCAAAATCATTTCATGTCCTATATCTGATCATAATTCAATTGTTTTTGAATTCATGATAAAAAATACTCATAATGTTCAGATCAAAAGGATACCAGCATACTTAACTCAACTAAAAGATTATAAAGAATATATACTTTCAGAAGTAAAACATTTTTTAGACATAAATAATACTCCTGAAGTCTCCATTGTTTATGTTTGGGATGCCTTAAAATCATATCTATATGGACAAAGTATCAGATGGTATAATAATAAAAGGAAATCTTGGGATAAGGAATTGTTAGATATTCAAAGTAAATTAGACTCTTATAAACATAATAATAAAGAACATATTATGGACAAGAAAATTATTGAAGAAATAAACAAACTAAATGAGAAATACAAAGAAATTTTAACTCATAAAGTTAAAATAACTTTAGAGAAATACAAGTTTTTGTCTTATTCAATAAGCCCCAAATACTTACATAGACTTAAAAATAAAACAAAAAGGTTGAATAAACAAAACCATATCAAAGAAATCTTTTCTCTAAGGAAAAAGAAGAATGTTTCTAGTATACCCGAAATACTAGATGAATTTAGAAATCACTTTCACAAAATTAACCATAATAATATTAACATGGAACCTAAAGATAAAATAAAGGAGTTTATAACCACAAATATGAATAAAAAGCTTAATAAACAACAGATTAAACTATTGGACAAGAGTATTTCATATACAGAAGTTATTACACAAATAAATAAGCTTAAATCAAACAAAGCACCGGGTAATGATGGTATTATACCATAGATATATAAAATCCTTTCTAAAAATACATATTCATTAATACATAAGGTTTTTATTTTGGCCCAAACTGAGTTAATAACCCCCCCCCATCTTGGCAATATACATTTATTTCGCCAATTTTAAAACCTAATAAAGATCCATCTAGATGTTCTTCATATCGGCCCATCCCATTACTTAATGTTGATTATAAAATGTTTATGAGTATCTTTGCTGATAGATTGAAGACTATCATTCCCGGTATTATAGATATAGATCAGACAGGCTTCATTGTAAATAGAAATACTTTTGATAATATAAGAAGAACTTTAACATTAATAGATTTTGCAAATAGGAAAAAGAAAGATTTAACACTTATTAGTCTTGATATAAGTTCAGCATTTGATTCAGTAAGTTGGGACTATCTGTTTACCTTAATGAAGTGCACAAACTTCTCAGATGCATTTGTAAATCTAATTGAACATTTATACAAAGGAACGTTGGCTTATATTAAGGTAGGAACATATGTTTCACAAAAAATACCATTCTTAAAGGTACAAAACAAGGATGTCCACTTTCTCCACTATTATTCACTTTAGTAATGGAGCCTTGGGCTAATTTGATCAGAAACAGTACTGACATAGAGGGTTTTGAAATAGATGAAAATACAACATCAAAATTCAACTTTTGCAGATGATGTTCTAATTACATCAGCAGGATCTAATTCTTCTATACAGTCTCTATTTGATAACATGATGAATTTTAAAAGTATTTCTGGTTTAATATTCAATGAAGAAAAAACTAAAATACTACCTATATATACACGAAAAAATATTCTCATTAGTGATTTTACTAAATATGTACCCAATTTAGGTCAGATAACTTATTTAGGTATAATACTATCTAAAGATATTAAATCTATTATATATAATAATTATAATACCTGTTTTCTTAATATACAAAATATTTTTAATACCTGGAATAATATGTTTTTTACTATGGTGGAGAGACTTACAATTATTAAAATGATAATATTTCCCAAGATTTTATACTTAATACAATCAATAATACTTCCACCTAGAAAAATAATTATCAAGAAACTGAACACACTAATGTTAAATTTCCTATGGGCACCTAATAGACCTAGGATTGCATTAAAGAAACATACTAATAGCTGGTCTCAAGGGGGTATTTCTTTTCCAGACTTTAATTTATATACTATCTCTTCTATTGTAAAAGTTATTACTTTATTAATAGATCAGTCATATGTCACAAAATGGAAAGATTATTGGGAGCTAATTAGTATGCACTTCATGAAAATCTCCTTAACACATAAAAATATGATTGTAAATAACTCCATGTTATGGTTACTAAAGGAATTTTGTACTTCACCTATTACACCTAAACATATGGTTTGTTTCCCATTAAATATTATTACTAGTTATCGTAACTTTATATTCATGCACCCTAAGTATAGGGAATGGAATTTTATTGTATTTCCTATAATGTATACTCAGGGTATGCTTTTGTCATCTACTTCTGAAAGAACTCATTTAGCTATAGATAATGATCTAAAGTACTGGTATCAGTTGATATCTGATAATAAAGTTAAAAATCTAGATTTCTTAAAACAAGAATTTGATCTAAGAGAAACTTGCTGGTTAGAGGTTCAGACCTTTAGACAACATCTCATTAATAAAATAGATTTAATGTCTATAACTGTTAAAGAATCTATTCCAACACTGATTGATTACTTGATATTAAATTTACAACATAAAGTTTCTGATAAAGGTAAACTTTCATACATACATAAAGTTATCAGACAAGAAACTTTTACAGTGTAGATTCATACTGGAATTATTTCACTTCTATTAATGGGGACCCACCAAATCAACAAGATAAACAATATATATTGGAATCTGCTTATAGAACTACGTCTTCCATTGTCTGGAGACTTTATACATGGAAATTTTTACATAGATCTTTTATACACCTTTGATGATGAATAAAATAAATAATAAAGATAATCTATGTAAGAGATGTAATGTAGAAATTAATGCTGACTGGGCTCATATGTTTTATGACTGTATAAAATTGAAAGAATACTGGAAGTCAATTAATGAATTTTTGCAGGCTCTTTTTATAGATAATTTCATTATTTCTAAATCTCTTATATTATTCAACACACCTGTACCTCAAAGTGTTAAAAAGGTTAAGCTTCCCTTGTTATGGTCTATTCTAGCAGTGGCTAGGAAAATAATAACTAGAAATTGGATTTCAGATACACCTCCTTCGTTCAATGAATTTAAAAATGTTATGAATATAGTGTGCCATATGGAAATAAACACAATTAGGACTAGAACAAATAGAAAAACATCTTATTTTATTGTATGGGATAATTTACAAAATTTGTTAAAACAATTTAAACTTCAATAGCATGGTATTTTAGTTTAATTAATTGATCTGATTGTAGTGGATGTCTTTGTAAATACTTTAGTTGTTTTGTTGAATATTATAATAATACCTATTTTTAATTACTTGTATAAAATTGTTATGATATTTCTCTTATATGTTAAAACAATAAACCTGTTTTGAAAAAAAAAAAGAAAGACACAACCTTTACTCCCTCTGGCCCCTCTAAAGAAGGCACATCCTCTACTCCCTCTGGCCCCCTACTCCAGAACACTATAGGAGTTTTCCAGTCTGCCGCAAGTAACTACTCCAGCGAATAAGACTGCACAATGAACATACTAACAGCCAACCAACTACAGATTCTCCTTTTTTCTAATTCAAACCCATTACCAAAAATATACCATCCGAGTTTTAAATAACATCTTCTCAGATGCTGCACTAGGTACAGATGACATGCTCCCATGATTAAGCACACTTTGTAAAGAACATATCGCAGTCCCGTTTCAGCACTTATATAAAGCATTATGCTACATGATGAGCACATAACAGAAACCCACAACCCATCGTCACTTACAGAATTTAGAACCACGATCATTCTTCCAGCTTAATGCAAAATTCTTGAGAAATGTATATATGACCAGCTCATAAAATACCTTCACACATACCTGCACCCTCATCAGCATGGATTATTATTAGTCTGCTGTACAATGACTGCAATATCCACTCTAACAGATGACTTTCTCCTAACCATGAGAAAAGCAACTTTGCAGGTACCACCTTCACAGACCTGTCAAAGGCATATAATATTATTGACCATCCCATCTTATTAAATTCTCTGCTGCATGCTGGAATTAACCACCAGTTGATTTACAACCTCCTAACAGAATACAACTTCACAGTATGTCAGAGACTCATTGTCTTCAACAGTTCTGTCCTGAAAAGCCTGTTGCAAGGCTCAGTTCTCTCCCACATTCTCTTCTCCTTGTAAATTAATAACCTCCCAAATGATCTTCCAAATATACCTATTTTACTAGATATACTGATGATATTGTCATCTATAAGTCACGCTCATCTGCTGCCCTCCTGTCAAACCTTTTGTAATCTGAGCTCTCTTATTCAAAAAATGGTTACAGCCACACTGGTTCATACGTAACACCAAGAAAATAACCCTATGGCTTTTGCACCAATTGGCTATTCACACTTAATGACAAACATCCATTTGAAACTGCCCAAGCCTACAAAGACCTTTGACTATAGCTATACCCTTATCTATACTCTCAAAATAATACCTTGATCACTAAAGATACAGGCATTAAACTTCTTCTTTTGGGTTAAAAAATCATCATGTCCTCTCAAGGCAGATAAACAATAGGTAGAGGAATCCTTCTTCTATGAGTTGAATATGGCCTCCCTCTTTTAGCCACTACCTCCAAAGGCTACATTGCTTACTCTGATCCACCTCTAATAAAATCTGCAGATATATAACACACTCTTTGTCAGTACAGTTCACCATTATATTTAATCTTGTCAGCATGGAATCCAGACTATCACAAAGACAGACACATGCAATCTAAGATCTCTCTCTCTGCCTATATTTCCATAAAGGCAGAACAGTCTGGCTATTTTTAAAAAGGAAAATAATCAAAGAAGAGTCCTGAAGACAAGATTTGTTTGTGTAGTATTTATCAGAAGTGCAATTTGTATAGCTATATTTTTCCAACTATACACTTTACCACACATAATTCTTATAAATCATTCCATCTTTGTTGTCACATTACTTGTAACACAAAATGGGTGATTTATTCAGTAGTGTGCAATTTTTCAGCTACATATACTGATGAGGTCAGAAAAAGACTATAACATGGCATGTCTACAGTTAATAACCTGAATGTACCAATTAAGATTTAAACATAAAAAAGTAAAAAAAATCATGAGCATTCATAAGTCATGTAGTCAAGCACCTGTGTGTTGCAAATAACCCATGACCCTGAGCCCTCCATTGCAGGAGGCGTAAGGTGTTGCACTTAGAATACTCCACCTTAATTAGGTCTTGCTGTTTTACTGAATGGTTTGTCTGTCGGACATTGTTATCCTTTGGTTTGGATGTTATTGGGGTATTTTGCAGGCACCCCTATGTTTGTGGACTTCAGGCTTGATTTTAAGCTCTGTGTTTCTAAAATATAGTAAAACAATCCACTTATGCTATGCTGACAAGGTCAGGAGAAGACCAATATATGGCAAATAAACAGCTAGTGGAGGTTAGCTTTATTGACCTGAATTTACCCATTACAACTTAAAAAAGTAAAATTCCATGGGCATTCTGAGGCGATGTAATTGAAACATCGGCATGTCCTTAAGCTGTAATTTGTATATGACCCATGAGCCTCTACTACAGGTGGTTTAAGGCATTACTTGTGTGTGTGTGTGTGTGTGTGTGTGTGTGTGTGTGTGTGTGTGTATGTGTACATATATATATATATATATATATATATATGGATCTACCTGACAACATCGACACTTCAGAACACCAACAACGACTTCACCGGCGCCAGAAGATCGACAAGTCAGAAGACCGTGAGGAGGAAAACACCGACGCTGGCTGAGAACACTGAGATGGGGAAAGGATGTGTAAGTATGCGGTAGTAGGACATTAGGTGCATTAGGGGTAAGTAAGTGTCTGTGGTCTGTAGGGATAGGGTGGGATAAGTGGTTAGGTAAGTGGGTTAGGTAAGGGCGGTCTAAGTAAGACGGGGTGGGATAAGTAGTTGAGTTAGGTTAGGTTGGGATAAGGGTTGCAGTAGTGATATTTTGGGTTAGGGGCGGGTTAAGTGAGTTAGGGTTAGCGGGTTTAGTGTGAGTGAGTTACGGACCTTAGGGTTAGGGTTTCGGTTAGGGTTGTAGATAGTTGTGTATGTAAGGGTTAGTGTTGGTTTGTAAGGAATTTAGTGTGCTTGTGTTGTTTGTGTGTGTTTGGACAGGGATTTGGGATTTTTGTTTGTTGTTATGATGTGTAGAGTGTATAAGGTGTTGTCTTTGTGAACTGTCGATTATGTGGTGTCGGTGAAGTCGTTGTCGGTGTTATGAAGTGTCGATGTTGTCAGGTAGATCCATATATATATATATATATATATATATATATATATATATATATATATATATATATATATATATATATATATATATATATATGTTTATAGGTTCATAGGTAGGGACTAGGCTATCTGCCCGAAGGCATTTATAAGCCTAGCCAGACTGTGTTGGCGTTCGCCGCCCACTTAGATTAGTTCCCTGTGCCTCTGTCCAGCAGAGCCACTGAAGTGATTCCCGAGGTAAACTTCCTGTTTCCCATCCACTCGTCAAGGTTTCTTTTGAAGAGTGTTAGCGAGGAGCTCTGCCTAATGTACATTGGGATCTTGTTCCAAAGCATGGGAAGTCTCTGGGACAGGAATCTATCTCTCCAGCACATCCTATTTATTGTTATGGTGAGGTTTAGATCCCTAGAGCGTGTGGCTCAAGGGGATAAGGTTTTCTTTAGGTGGAGCATGTCCATCAATTCTGGGTTGGACATGGCCTTGTATGTCAGGCAGAGATCACCTCTGAGTAGGCGGTATGCAACCAAGTACAGCTGTAGTTTCTTCAGTCAAGCTGCATAGGGCATCTGTTTGAGGCCAGTGATCCTCTTGGTGAGGTACTTCTGTGGTCTTTCCAGCTGTTGCAGGTGTCTTGTAAGGTACATCCCAAATGGGGCATTGTACTCTATGATGGGTCTGATGAGTGATGAGTAGAGGGGCACAATGACCTCTTTTGACCTTGATGCGAACCCTTTTGTGATTAGGTGGGCCACATAGAAGGATTTTCTAACCACTTTGGCAATGTGATTATCAAAGGTGAGATTACTATCTACTTGAGTTCCCAGATCCCTTATTACGTCTTCCATATTTAGGGAACTACCACCTATGTGGTAGATTGTGGGTACTTTGTTTTATCTAAAGGGGATGACTATGCACTTTTTGGCATTTAGCTTGAGGTCGTGATTTTGACACCAGGTATCCGTCTCAGTGAGACCCTTTTGGAGGATGTCTGTATCAGCCGGAGAGTCAATTATAGCCCCTAGTTTGCAGTTGTCTGCAAACTTGGTCAGCCATAGTCCTCCTGTGCTTGCCTGTACCTCTGAGAAGTATATGCCGAACAGGAGGGGTCCTAGGACTGAGTCCTGGGGAATGCCACTTGTAACTGGTTTAGAGTTGGACCTAGCTCCCGCAACTCTCACCATGTGGGTTCTGTCCATGAGCCAGTTTGCAACCCATCTTGTGACATAGGGGTTTATGTTCAGGCTGGTGAGCTTGTCAATAATACCAGAATGGGGAATGGTGTTGAAGGCCTTAGTAAGGTCTAGATAGGCTGTGTACACCACCTTTCCCTCATCTATAGCCCTGGTAACTATCTCAAAGAAGTCCACCAGGTTTAGGAGGCATGATCTTCCCTTAACAAAGCCAAGCTGGGTAGGGTCAAGTGTTTGGTGGTTCCCAATGTCTCTGTTAATGAGTTCCATGATGATGCATTCCATAGCCTTGCAGAGCAAGCTAGTCAGGCTTATAGGGCGATAGTTCCCGGGGTCTGTTGTGGCTCTACCTTTGTGGAGCAGAGTAACCGTTGCTGTGTGCTACTCTATAGTATGAAGCCTGTGGAGAGGATGAGTTTGAACAGTGTGTTTAGGTGAGGGGTTAATTCATCTTTGAGCTCATGTAGGATGCAGCCTGGGAGACCGTCCGGTCCCATTGATGCTGTGTTTTTGGCTTTGGAGAGGGCTGTTTTAACCTGAGTGTCTGTAATTTCAGGGACTTTACATTCTTCTGGTATGGTTATTGCCCTTTTGGGGGTGAGAGGGGGGTGAAGTTTGCACTGAACCTGTCTGCCAGGATGTTGGCGATATTGGTCAGTTCAGTGTATTTTGTACCATTCTGCACTAACTCTGAGCATTGCCATTTAGATTCTTGACATAGCTAAAGAATGTCTTGTGGCTATCTTTGGAGTCCTTGGCAATTTTTCTTTCAAATCTTGCTTTGGATGATTTTATGAGGGATCATAGTTTCTTGCTGATACTGATCAGGGATGTCTTCCCTTCTTGGGATTTTACTCTTTTCTGTACTAGTTTCCTCCTTCTATTGTATATCTTGTTTATTTCAGGAGTCCACCAGATTGGTTTCCTTTTCTTGGAGGAGTGAGTCTTGGTTTTGCTTGGGATGGCATGATCCATGCATTCTTGTTGGTGCCCATAGAATGCATTAGTAAAGGATTTTGCAGCTTGGACAGCGTTATCCTTCAGCATGGGGGCTTTGAAACTTTCTACCTCGGTCTTAAGTAATGTGAAGTTTGCTTTTGAAAAGTTTTTCATGGTGGTTTTCTTGTCTGGGGTGGGGGCAGAATGTGGATATCCAAAGTGATTTGTTTATGATCAGATCTAACCAGCGAGGGGTTGACCTCTGGTGTGGAACACCGGTTGCCCATGTTGGTGATGACCAGGTCCAATAATGTTGTCACCTCTGGTGGGAGTGTTGACCAGTTGAACCAGGGCATTTGAGTTTATAAATTCTAGGAAATGTTGGGCAAGGGAGTAAGTACTTGAGTAGTTCTGCCAGTTAATGTTTGGGTAATTGAAATCACCCAATATTAGGGTGTTTGGTAGGACCTTTATGTTTCCCAGTGTTTCCAAAAAAGCAGAATGGTGGTCCTGGGACATGGTGGGTAATCTTTAGCAAGCTGCAATTTGAATTGCAGTTTTGTCTGTTGTTAGTTGCACGTGGATCATCTTTGAAGCATTGTGCTATGCCACCAACCTGGAGGTGTGGGTATCCTTGATGAATATGGATACGCCCCAACCTTTTGCATTTCGGTCCGGGTTCTGCGGCAGAAATGTATGGTGTGGGTTATAGCCTGGTAGTGCTGGGGTGCTCTCTGAAGCCTTAAACTAGGTTTCTGTTACTGCACATATATTGATTTTCTCCATACTGAGGTGTGCCTCGAGTGCGTGCATTTTGAGGTTTAGACTTCTGGCATTGAGTAGCATTACCTTCAGTTTTTTGTTACTTGTGCTACTTATGGTGGTGGGTTTGTCTTTTGAGCCTTGCCTAAAAAAGGCACTATGGGGGTGGCAAGAGCCTTGGTTAGTATTCAAAAGATGCAAGCCATTTGTAGTGAAGCAGTGTGGCTTGTCGAGCATGTCATCCCAGGCGGACAGACACTGGATCCCCTTTGAATGACACCAGAAACTTAGCCAATTGTTGAAATCAAGAATTTTTTCTTTATACCGTGATATCATTCTTGGTGAGGGCAGGATGCTACTCAGGGTCAGGGTCATACCGGTCTGGGCTATGTGCTCAGAGAGCTCTTCCATGTCTTTTTTCTTGTAGTCTAGGGAGGTACGGCTCAGGTCATTTACACCAACATGGACAATGACAGAGTCATATTTCTACTTGTTCTGGAGTGACTGAGTGCTTGTGTTATGTAGCAGATCCTGGCACCCGACAGGCAGCTAACAGTAACCATCTCCTTAGTCAGCCTAGTGAGTGGGACATCAGTGTGCCTGACTATAGAGTCACCTATTATTAGTATGTTGGGTATGTTATTTTTCCTTAAGGGCTGTGATTGCATGGCACAGTTTTGTGAAGTATGTTTTTCATGGTTTGTGTTGGGGGTTGGAGGTTGCGTGGATGTTTGCTTTGGAGGTCTCTGTTGGTTTCCAGATTTTTATTTAGAGCCTCCAAGTATGTTTTCATGTATTTATGTGTGTTTTTGCCCATGCTAGTTTAATGGGTCTATGTGAGACTGGGGGTGTGATGCAAGTATTTCCCTTCTCCTCTTGACTGTCTGATCCAGTCTTAGGTTGAGAGACCTTAGCCTTCAGTTTGGCTGTATAATTGCATCTCTTGCATGTATTAGTGTTTGGTTGTAGGAGGAGGGGGTTGTCTGTGTACATGAGGCAGTTGTAACATTGCCTCAAAATGCCCAGATTCACCAGTTAGACTGGAGAGTACACCTGAAACTGCCCTTTGGACATGCCTGGATAGGTACAGTGAACTGTTTTACTGGATGGCTGGTAAGGTCGAATAGAGAGCCTTGTCCTTCTGTACAGTACAGGAGGGTTTAGTGCTAGGGTTTATAAGTGCTTGCTATAAGTTTTGAGCAAGTGCCGGGCTGAGAAATGAATGGCTTGAGTGTTTAAGTTGAAAGTTTGTCTAGTTCCAAGGGAAAAATTGAAGAGGAGACTTTGTGGAGCCAGGAATAGTTTTATCCTAGCTAACCGGCGCTGCCCGGCACGCAAAACCCGGCAAATACGGTATTTATAGCAGGGAAATGAAAGAGATATAAATTAGCCCAAAATGGCCAATAAACTACTAATTTCTGGGCTGAAACCACTCCTCCAGGGACAGATAGGCTGCTCAAAGCTCCCGTCTCTCACAGGTGAACAGAGAATTTCCTTCTATCCAAGTAAAGTATGGGCAAACACAGAGATTTGTAACACATCCCTGAATTCAGCACTAACCTGAACACTGGGCTGTACTAGCTTAGAAAGTTGGAAAACAAGTATATATTATTTTTTAGAAAATAAAGCAGATACACTCAAAAAATACTTTAAATGCACAGAAAATGATACTTATTGTTATATATCGCAGATCATAGTTGTAGTCAATGCCCCTAGTAATAAAGTAGGAAGAAACACAAATACAGTAAAAGTAGATGAATAAAGTGCAATTTATATATATACGTATATATATATAAACAATAGAAAACAAACAAACTGATTTAAACAAGTTACCCAATTAACCAGAAAAAAAGCTCAAAACTTAGCCCTGTTCCAGCAGTCTTCAATCAGACAAGTTTTAAATGCACATCCCTGCTTACTAGGGTGCAGAGGAACCTTCTCCAAAAAAGATGGCCTGGATCAGTGCTCAAGTTATACAAACAAAGCTAGATTCAGCAGGCCTGACTCTGGTCTATGCTACAGCAACAAGCCACACCAATTTCAGAAAGAAACAGTTCAAATAAGCAGGCACAATAAGCCTGTGACCAGAAATTTCCAGCTCAGAAGGGCAGAATCCAGCCTCTCCTCTCACAAGAGTGCAGACCACAAACCTTCTTAATGTAGAATAACTAGCTGAAACCCAAGTGCTTAAGCCAAAACTGATACACTTTTAGAATGGCAGACACTGGGCCTTCAATCAGCAATTCCCAGCTTAGAAGGATGTAAGCTACCTGTCTTGCCACAACAGTGCAGACCACAAACCTTCTTAATGTAAAGAAGCCTGTATGAAGCTCAAGTGCTTAAACCAAAAGACTTAGAATAACAGTTACAATTTAATCAGGCTACTACCAAGCAGCAATAAATGCAGCAGAATAAATAAAATTGAGTACTTTTAAGAAAAGCAAAATAAAGTAGGAGGAAAGACAAATACAGTAAAAGCGAATGAATAAAGTGCAGTTTTTTTTAAGTGCAAGGAGAGAGGAAGGAAGCACCTAAGTGGGCTGGCCTTCTCAAATCTTCTCTCTGTATTAAGTAGAGTGAACACTAGACTCAGAATATGATCTCACTGTACTCGGTTAAGTTAGCAAATGAGATGGACCCAGGAGGAGTGTTCTAATACAGACTTGCAGGAGGGGCGGGCAATTCCAGAGCCACCAACACTAATACCAACACTGGAACAGTGAGGGAGGATGGGGAACTAAGTGCAGAGAGACACACAGCACACTGTTCAGAAACACAATTAGGAAACAGAAAAAATGAAAATACGGTACTTTTAAAACGTTTTGAATACAA
>NC_056746.1:758655717-758800717 GCF_019279795.1 Protopterus annectens
CCAATGAGTTACTTAGTCCAAGGCGTTGTTCAAGGAACACCAATCAGCCAATGACCACAAACAATTCACTCGCACTGAAAGGCTATACTGGCTTTGGCTAAGCTATGATGGCCTGGAACATGTGCTAAAGCACACAGACTCTACTAACAAACACCCAAGCCCTAGACACAAGCCTGGATATGGACAATGCTACACTACCAACAATACTTACTAGAAAAAACTGCAGAAATGTTTAAATAGATAAATGATCAAGGAGACTCTAGAGAAAGCTTTTAAATGCAAGCAAGTTATATGATACACTTCTAGCAGGAAATCAGAATAAACAAAGCCAACCAGATACTTAACAACTGTAGCAATTTCTAGTTAATACCTCGCACACAGTGAGTAAAATGAAAGTGCTATAAATAACTAAGAAATAAGCAAAACAAACAGGGTACTTAATATTATATATTACAGATTAGTTAGCTCAGAGCCCTTCCTCTGACTTCCTCTGATTAGCTCAGTGTGAAATGTCAGAAACACTCACAAGTTAACTTCCTAAGTAACAAAGTTGAAACCTGAAACAACTTCAAAAAAAGCTTGAAAGAACAATGAGGTGTTTACTCCAAGGCGTAGTCCATGCAACTCCAGTCAGCCAATGACCACAAACAATTTACTCCCACTGAAATGCTATACTGGCTTTGGCTAAGCTATGATGGTCTTGAACATGTGCTCAGATACAAAGCCTCTACTTACAAACAACTAGGCATAAAACACAAACCTGAATATGGACAATACTACACTAACAGCACTACTTAGGTAGAAAAAAACTGCAGAAATGTTTAAACAGATAAAGGATCAAGGAAACTCTAGAGAATGTTTTTTAATGCAAAATGGTTATATGATACACTCCTAGCTGGAAATCAGAAAAAAACAAACCCAACCAGATGCTTAACAATTGTAGAAATTTCTAGTTAATATCTCAAACACAGTGAGTAAAATAAAAGTGCTTTATAAAACTCAGAAATAAGCAAAAACAAAAGGATACTTAATGTTATATATCACAGATTAGTTAACTTAGAGCCCCTCCTCCGACTTCCTCCGATTAGCTCAGTGTGAAATGGTAGAAACACTGACAAGTTAACTTCCTAAGTAACAAAGTTGAAACAACTTCAAAAAAAGCTTGAAAGAACAATGAGGTGTTTACTCCAAGGTGTAGTCCATGCAACCCCAGTCAGCCAATGACCACAAACAATTTACTCCCACTGAAATGCTATACTGGCTTTGGCTAAGCTATGATGGTCTGGAACATGTGCTCAGACACAAAGCCTCTACTTACAAACAACTAGGCATAAAACACAAACCTGAATATGGACAATACTACACTAACAGCACTACTTAGGTAGAAAAAAAATGCAGAAATGTTTAAACAGATAAAGGATCAAGGAAACTCTAGAGAATGCTTTTAAATGCAAAGCAGTTATATGATACAATCCTAGCAGGAAATCAGAACAAACAGACCCAACCAG
Source organism: Protopterus annectens (assembly GCF_019279795.1). Lineage (NCBI taxonomy): Eukaryota > Metazoa > Chordata > Ceratodontiformes > Protopteridae > Protopterus > Protopterus annectens. The sequence continues at coordinate 758,657,226 of NC_056746.1, forward strand.
ATGCTTAACAATTGTAGAAAATTTTATTTAATACCTCAAACACAGTGAGTAAAATGAAAGTGCTTTATAAAACTCATAAATAAGCAAAAACAAAAGGATACTTAATGTTATATATCACAGATTAGTTAACTTAGAGCCCCTCCTCCGACTTCCTCCGATTAGCTCAGTGTGAAATGGTAGAAACACTGACAAGATAACTTATTAAGTAACAAAGTTGAAACCAAAAACAACTTTAAAAAAAGCTTGAAAGAACCAATGTGCTGCTTACTCCAATGCATAGTTCAGACAACCCCAGTCAGCCAATGACCACAAACATCTCACTCTCACTGAAATGCTATACTGGCTTTGGCTAAGCTATGATGGCCTGGAACATGTGCTCAGACACACAACCTTTGCTAAAAAATAACTGGGCCCCAAAAACAAAGTCTGAATATGGACAATGCTACACTACCAGCACTACTTAGGTACAAAAAAACTGAAGAAATGTTTAAACAGATAAAGGATGAAGGACACTCTAAAGAATGCTTTTAAATGCAAACTGGTTATATGATACACTCCTAGCTGGAAATCAGAACAAACAAACCCAAACAGATGATTAACAATTGTAGACATTTCTAGTTAATACCTCACACACAGTGAGTAAAATAAAAGTGCTAAAATAACTCAGAAATAAGCAAAAAACATGATACTTAATGTTGTATATCACAGATTAGTTAGCTTAGAGCCCTTCCTTCGACTTCCTCCGATCAGCTCAGTGTGAAATGGTGGAAACACTCACAAGTTAACTTCTTAAGTAACAAAGATGAAACCTGAAACAACTTTAAAAAAAGCTTGAAAGAGCCAATAAGGTGCTTACTCCAAGGAATAGTCCAGGCAACCACAGTCAGCCAATGACCACAAACAATTCACTCTCACTGAAATAATATACTGGTTTTGGCTAAGCTATGATGGCCTGGAACATGTACGCAGACACTCAGCCTTTACTAACAAATAACTAGTCCCAAAACAAAAGCCTGAATATGTACAATGCTACCCAACCAACACTACGTAGGTAGAAAAAAAACTGCAGAAATGTTTAAACAGATAAAGGATCAAGGAGACTCTAGAGAATGCTTTTAAATGCAAACTGGTTATATGATGCACTCCTTCCAGGAAATCAAAACAAACAAACCCAACCAGATGATTAACAATTGTAGAAAATTCTAGTTAATACCTCACACACAGTGAGTAAAATAAAAGTGCTATAAATAACTCAGAAATAAGCATAAAACAGGATACGTAATGTTGTATATCGCATATTAGTTAGCTCAAAGCTCTTCCTCCTACTTCCTCCAATCAGCTCAGTGTGAAATGGCAGGAAAACTCACAAGTTAACTTTTTAAGTAAGAAAGTTTAAACCTGAAACAACTTTAAAAAAAATCTTGAAAGAACCGATAATGTGCTTACTCCAGGCAACCCCAGTCAGCCAATGACCACAAACAATTCTCACTCACTGAAATGCTATATTGGCTATGGCTAAGCTATGATGGTCTGGAACATGTGCATAGACACACAGCCTCTACTAATAAACAACTAGGCACAAAACACAAGCCTGAATATGGACAATGCTACACTACCAACACTACTTAGGTAGAAAAAAAACTGCAGAAATGTTTAAACAGATAAAGAATCAAGGAGTCTCTAGAGAATGCTTTTAAATAAACACAAGATATATGATACACTCCTAGAAAGAAATCAGAACAAACAAGCCCAACCAGATGCTTTACGATTGTAGACAATTCTAGTTAATACCTCACACACAGTGAGTAAAATAAAGGTGCTATAAATACCTCAGAAATAAGCAAAAAACAAGATACTTGATGTTATATGTCAATAATTAGTTAGCTCAGAGCCCTTCCTTCGCCTTCCTCCAATCAGCTCAGGGTGAAATGGCAGAAGCACTCCCAAGTTAACTTCTTAAGTAAGAAAAGTTGAAACTTGTAACATCTTAAAAAAGCTTGAAATAACCAATGAGGTGCTTATTCCAAGGTATAGTAAAGGCAACCCTAGCCAGACAATGACCACAAACAATTCACTCTCACTGAAATGTTATACTGGCTTTGGCTAAGGTATGATGACCTGGAACATGTGCTTAGACACACAGCCTCTACTAACAAACAACTAGGCCCAAAACACAAGCCTGAATATGGACAATGCTACACTACCAACACTACTTACTTAGAAAAAAAAATGAAGAAATGTTTAAACAGATAAAGGATCAAGGAGGGGCTAGAAAATGCTTTTAAATGCAAACTGGTTATATGATACACTCCTAGCAGGAAATCAGAATAAACAAACTCAACCAGATGCTTAGCAATTGTAGAAAATTCTAGTTAATACCTCACACACAGTGAGTAACATCAAAAGGCAATAAATAACTCAGAAATAAGCAAAAATAAGGATACTTAATATTATATATCACAGATTAGTTTGCTCAGAGGCCTTCCTCCAACTTTCTCCAATTAGCTCAGTGTGAAATGGCAGACACACTCACAAGTTAACTTCTTAAGTAACAAAGTTGAAACCTGAAACAACTTTAAAAAAAGCTTGAAAGAACCAGTGAGGTGCTTACAACATGGCATAGTCCAGGCAGCCCCAGTCAGCCAATGACCACAAACAGTTCACTCTCACTGAAATTCTATACTGCCTTTGGCTAAGCTATGATGGCCTGAAACATGTGCTCAGAAACACAACCTCTACTAACAAACAACTAAGCCCAAAACACAAGCCTGAATATGGACAATGCTACACTACCAATGCTACTTAGGTAGAAAAAAACTGCAGAAATGTTTAAACAGATAAAGGATCAAGAAGACTCTAGAGAATGCTTTTAAATGAAAACAAGTTATATGATACACTCCTAGCAGGAAATCAGAACAAGTGAACCCAACCAGATACTTAACATCTGTAGAAAATTCCAGTTAATACCTCACACACAGTGAGTAAAATCAAAATGCTATAAATAACTCAGAAATAAGCAAAAATAAGGATACTTAATATTATATATCACAGATTAGTTTGCTCAGAACCCTTCCTCTGACTTCCTCCAATTAGATCTGTGTGAAATGGCAGAAACACTCACAAGTTAACTTCTTAAGTAATAAAGTTGAAACTTGAAAAAACTTTAAAAAAGCTTGAAAGAATCAATGAGGTGCTTACTCCAAGGCGTAGTACAGGCAAATCCAATCAGCCAATGGCTGCAAACAATTCCCTCTCACTGAAATGCTATACTGGGCTTTAGCTAAGCTATGATGGCCTGGAACATGTGCTCAGAAACACAGCCTCTACTAACAAGCAACTAGGTGCAAATCTCAAGCCGGAATATGGACAATACTACACTACCAACACTACCTTGGTAGAAAAAACTGCAGAAATGTTTAAACAAATAAAGGATCAAAGACACTCTAGAGAATGATTTTAAATGCAAACAAGTTATAGGACACACTCCTAGCAGGAAATCAGAACAAACAAACCCAACCAGATGCTTAACAATTGTAGAAAATTCTAGTTAATACCTCACACACAGTGAGTAAAATGAAAGTGCTATAAATAACTAATAAATAAGCAACAAAACAGGATACTTAATGCTATATATCACATATTAGTTATCTCAGAGCCCTTCCTATGATTTCCTCCTATTAGCTCAGTGTGAATTGTCAGAAACACTAACAAGTTAACTTCTTAAGTAACAAAGTTGAAACCTGAAACATCTTTAAAAACAGCATGAAAAAACCCATCAGGTGCTTACTCTAAGGCATAGTTCAGGCAACCCTAGTCAGCCAATGACTCCAAACAATTCACTCTCACTGAAATGCTGTACAGGCTTTGGCTAAGCTATGATGGCCTGGAACATTTGCTCAGGCACACAGCCTCTACTAACAAACACCTAAGCCCAAAACTCACACCTGAATACAGACAATGCTACACTACCAACACTACTAAGTAGAAAAAACTGCAGAAATGTTTAAATACATAAAGGATCAAGGAGACTCTAGAGAATACTTGTAAATGCAAGCAAGTTATATGATACACTCCTAGTTGGAAATAAGAAAAAACAAACCCAACCAGATGCTTAACAATTGTACAAAATTCTAGTTAGTAACTCACACACAGTGAGTAAAATGAAAGAGCTATAAAAACTAAGAAATAAAAAAGGATACTTAATGTTATATATCACAGATTAGTTAGCTCAGAGCCCTTCCTCCAACTTCCTCCGATTAGCTCAGTGTGAAATGGCAGAAACACTCACAAGTTAACTTCTTAAGTTACAAAGCTGAAACATGAAAAAAATGTAAAAAAAGCTTGCAAGAACCAATGAAGTGCTTACTGCAAGGTGTAGTCCAGGCAATCCCAGTCAGTCAATGACCACAATCAATTTACTCTCACTGAAATGCTATGCTGGATTTGGCTAAGCTATGATGGCCTGGAACATGTGCTCAGACAAACAGCCTCTACTAACAAACAGCTAGACCCAAAACACATGCCTGATTATGGAGAATGCTATACTACCAACACTATTTAGGCAAAAAAACCTGCAGAAATGTTTAAACAGGTAAGGGATCAAGGAGACTCTAGAGAATGCTTTTAAATGTAAGCAAGTTGTATGATAGCAGGAAATCAGAAAAAAACAAACCCAACCAGATGCTTACCAAGTGTAGAAAATTCTAGTTAATACCTCACATATACAGTGAGTAAAATAAAAGTGTTATAAATAACTCAGAAATAAGCAAAAAACAGGATACTTAATGTTATATATCACAGATTAGTTAGCTCAGAGTCCTTCCTCTGACTTTCTCCTATTAACTTAGTGTGAAATGGCAGAAACACTCACAAGTTAATTTCTTAAGTAACAAAGTTGAAACCTGAAACAACTTTAAAAAAAAAGCTTGAAGGAACCAATGAGGTGCATACTCCAAGGCGAAGTCCAAGCAACCCCAGTCAGCCAATGACCACAAACAATTTACTCTCTCTGAAATGCTATAATGGCTTTGGCTAAGCTATGATGGCCTGGGATATGTGCTCAGGCACACAGCTTCTATTAACAAACAGCAAGGCCCAAAACACAAGCCTGATTATAGACAATGCTACACTACCAACACTAGTTAGGAAAAAAACTGCAGAAATTTTTAAACAGATAAAGGATCAAGGAGACTCTAGGGAATGCTTTTAAATGCAAACAAGTTATATGATACACTCCTAGCAGGAAATCAGAACAAACAAACCCAACCAGATGTTGAACAATTGTAGAAAATTCTAGTTAATACCGCACACACAGTGAGTAAAATAAAAGTGCTATAAATAACTCAGAAATTAGCACAAAACAGGATACTTAATGTTATATATCACAGATTAGTTAGCTCAGAGCCCTTCCTCTAACTTCCTCTGATTAGCTCAGTGTGAAATGACACGTGCGTGAAAAAGTAATCTCTTTAAAATCCATTGTTGAAACCATACAATATTTGAAATGAACCCAGCAGATGTTTATGGTTTACTAATTTAAAAGAAACATGGAAGTAAAGGATGAAAAGGAAAAACACAAACATCCAGATCATCTTGCAACTAAGGATCTCATGTGCTTGATAGGCAAAAATATGCCAAAACACGTGCAACACATAGCTCACAAAGCCAGTGTGCCGAACAGTCACAGCCCTTAAGGCTAAACAACACACCTGATACACTTGTAATAGGTGACTCTATTATCAGGCACACTGATGTCCCACTCACCAGGCTGAACAAGGAGAAGGTCACAGTGAGTTGCCTGTTGGGCGCTAGGATCTGCCACATAACACAAGCACTCAGGTCACTCCAAGGCAAGTACAAATATGACTCAGTCATTGTCCATGCTGGTGTGAATGGCCTGAGACGTACCTCCCTGGACTACATGAAAAGAGACATAGAGGAGCTCTCTGAGCATGTAGCCCAGGCTGGTATGACCCTGACCTTGAGTAGCATCTTACCCTCACCAAGACTGATGCCACAGTATGAAGACAAGATTATCAATTTCAACAATTGGCTTATGTATTGGTGTCATTCAAAGGGGATCCAAAGCCTGTCAGCCTGGGATGACATGCTCGACAAGCCACTATGCTTCGCTAGGGACGGCTTGCACCTGTCACCCCTGGGCTTTCGGATATTGGCAAAGGCTCTTGCTACCCCATAGTGCCTTTTTAGGCAAGGCTCAAAAGACAAACCCACCTCCATAGGTATCACAAGGGATAAGAAACTAAGAGTAATGCTACTCAACGCCAGAAGTCTAAACCTCAAGATGCATGCACTCGAAACTCTCCTTAGCATGGAGAACATCGATATCTGTGCAGTAACAGAAACCTGGTTCAAGGCTCTCGAGAGCACCCCAGCACTACCAGGTTATACCTCATACCATGCTTTTCGACCCCAAAACTTGGACTGAACCACAAAAGGAGGGGGAGTATCAATATTCGTCAAAGATACCCACACCTCCAGGTTGGTGGCACAGCACGAAGCATCAGAGACTATCCATGTGCAACTAACAGTGGGTAAAACTGCCTTCCAGTTTATAGCCTGCTACAGACCACCTTCCCAAAACCAGGAACCCCACTCGGCCTTCCTGAGAACACTGGAAAATATGAAGGTCTCTCCAAACACCATTATATTGGGTGACTTCAACTACCCAACCATAGACTGGGAGCATTACTCTAGCTCCAACACCCTAGCCCAAAGGTTCCTAGAATTTATAAACTCAAATGCTATGGAACAACTTGTTACCACTCCCACAAGAGGGGAAAATGTACTGGACCTGATCATCACCAACATGGGGACTCTATGCTCCAGACCAGAAGTGTATCCCTCACTGGTAAGATCAGACCATAAGCTAATCTCACTGGATATTCACATCCTGACCCCACCCCATGACCAGAACACCACAGTGAAAAACTTCTCTAAAGCAAATTTCACACTCCTCAAAACCAAGGTGGAATCCTTCAAAGCCCCCGGGCTTGTGGATAATACGGCCCAGACCACAAAATCCTTTATAAACACATTCTATGAACACATTCAGGAATGCATGGATCATGCAATCCCAAATAAAACCAAGACCCAATCCTCCAAAGGCAGATGTCCTGTCTGGTGGACCCCAGCCATAAACAAACTATACAATAGAAGGAGGAAGCTACTGCATGATACAGCAAAATCCCAAAAAGGGAAGGCATCTCTGATCAGTATTAGCAAAAAACTACGGGCACTCATAAAATCGTCTAAGGCCAGCTTCGAGAGAAAAATTGCACAGGACACTAAGGATAATCACAAGGCTTTCTTTAGTTATGTTAGGAACCTGGGTGGGACTTCCCAGATAAGCTCAGAATTAGTCCAAAATGACAAAAATACAATGAACCCACAGACATTGCCAACATCCTAGCTGACAGGTTCAGCAAACTTCTCCCTCCCCACCAAAAGGGCTAATATCTATCCCAGCAGAGTGCTGCCCCCCTGACATCTCAGATGCTCAGGTAAGAGCTGCCCTCTCCAAAACAAGAAACACAGCATCAATGGGACCAGACGGTGTCCCGGCTGCGTCCTACATGAACTCCAAGAAGAGCTAAACCCAAACCTAAAACTACTGTTCAATCTCAGCCTTACTACAGGATATGTACCCAAAGAGTGGCGTACAGCAACAGTGGTCCCTCTCCACAAAGGTGGTGCCTCAACGGATCCTGGAAACTATCGCCCCATAAGTCTCACTAGCTTGGTCTGCAAAGCTATGGAAAGGATCATCATGGACCTTATAAATAAAGATAGTGGGGACCTGCAGACACCGGATCCTACCCAGTTCGGCTTTGTTAAGGGCAGATCCTGCTTCTTGAACCTGGTCGATTTCTTTGAAACAGTCACCAAGGCCATTGACAAGGGGAAGGTGGTCCACACAGCCTACCTGGACCTCGCAAAAGCCTTTGATACAATACCCCACTCGGGCATTATAGATAAGCTCACCAACTTAAATATAAACCCTTATGTCACTAGATGGGTTGCAAACTGGCTCAAGGACAGAACCCACATGGTTAGAATAGCTGGAGCCATGTCAGACTCCAAACCAGTTACAAGTGGCATCCCACAAGGCTCAGTCCTGGGACCTCTCTTGTTCGGTATATATTTCTCAGAGGTACAGGCCAACATGGAAGGACTGTGGCTGACCAAGTTTGCAGATGACTGCAAACTGGGTGCCATAATAGACTCTCCAGCCGACACAAGCATCCTCCAAAAGGGCCTCATAGAAACAGACAACTGGTGCCAGAGCCATGGCCTCAAGCTAAATGCCAAAAAGTGTATAGTCATCCCCTTTGGCAAAACAAAGTGCCACAAATTACCACATAGGTGGTAATCCATTAAGTACAGAAGAAGTAATTAGGGACCTGGGGACCCAAGTTGATAGCAATCTCTCATTTGACAACCACGTGGCCAAAGTGGTTAGAAAAACATTTTATATAGCCCACCTAATCATGAAGGGATTCACATCTAGATCAGGGGAGGTCATCGTCCCTCTTTACTCATCCCTCATCAGGCCCATAATTGAGTACAATGCCCCTTTTGGGATGTACCTTACCAGACACCTGCAGCAACTGGAAAGACCCCAAAAGTACCTCACCAAGAGGATCAAGGGGCTCAAACAGATGTCGTATGCTGCCCGGTTAAAGCAACTCCAGCTCTACTCAGTGGCATACCACCTGCTCAGAGGCGATCTGTGCCTGATGTATAAAGTCATGTCCAACCCGGAATTAATGGACATGCTGCACCTCAGAAAATCCAAATCCCATCGAGCTATGCGCTCGAGACTTGAACCTCAGCACTGAAATAAATAGGACATGCTGGAGGGACAGATTCATAACCCAGAGGCTCCCTTCACTCTGGAATAAAATCCCAGTCCAGGTTAGGCAGAGTCCCTCATTGACTCTCTTCAAGAGGAATCTTGATGAGTGGATGGGAGATCATAGGTTTACCCCGGGTATCACTTCTGTGTCACTGTTAGACAGAGGCACAGTATACTAACCTTGAAAAAGGGCATAGCAAAATTAATTTAATATGGGTGGCGAAAGCCATACACACTCTGGCTAGGCTTATAAATGCCCTAGGGCAGATAGCCTAGTATGAACCTATGAACCTATGAACCTATAAAGTGTTTTATTTAAGAAAAGCACAGAGTTTACAGAAAACCAGAAGGACTTTGTAGAATATTAATGAAATCAAACATTCTAAACAGTTAATGTTAAAAAAAAGTTAAATGATCAGTGGTACCGAATAAACAAAAGGTTAGTTTGCTTTATATTCATAACAAATACAATAATACAAATTAAAATGGTATTTTTGCTGAAAAACTGAAACTAGAATGTGAATAATTTTTATGATCTGAATGATGATTCAGAAAGGATAAATTAAAATTAAGTAAAATAACTGAACAATAAGGACAGAACAGGCTATCTTATTTTCTCTTGTAGAAGCTAATAATTTTGCCACTAAAGTAAAAACAAAGGGGCGAATTTAGTAAAGCCTCATGGTGTTTTTACTATGAAGGCATTTCATCATGCTGCTTACATGAAAGTAAGCTGGTTTTAGATTCAGTAAACACTGCTAAGCAACGAGCATGCATGCACCAACATGGGAAGTTCCGTGGCATGCAAATCTTCTCATAAGCAGGTGAATCTCATGCAAATGAGTCAGGTAGAGTGATCCAGCATGCAAATAGTCAGCTCCTCAGACCCCATGTCAATGTCTATAGTGTACACAGAACAATTCTGTGTACAGGAATGTAGATTGACAAAAGAGGCTGTAAAAATGCAGATATATAGACAAAAATGGTATACCACATATAGATATGAGCAAAACTATCCTCCTGTGTGTCGAAAAATTAAAGGAAATAAGTTAAATTAATACTTTTTTTTAGTAATTTGGACATGTTTGCATGGCAAGCCACAGTGTGCAAACATGCTTTACAAGAAAAAAAATGTGAAAAAACAAAATGAATATTATGTGACACAAATGTATCACAGGACTTTGTGTGAAGTATCTACAGTGGTGCATTGGTGCTGTTGTTAACATGGTAGGTCTAGGAAACATGTAGTTTCCAGGCTGTGAACACAGACCCTATGCAAATGAAGTGGAGTTACTGAATAACATAAAGGGGTCATCGTGTCTGCATACCCGCTTCATGTAGGCAGAGAACCATGTTGGTGTTTACACAGGAGGTAGCTGAGATCAGGGGAGGGTGTTGTCCAATGACTACTAAGCTTATTTCAGCTTAGCTGTGCCTATTTGCACTGCTCACTGCTCTGCTGGTGTGTACTTTCAGGGGGGGTGTGCACTAACTTCTAAGCTTTGCTTAGCTAAGGGGCTTGTGTTTCCACATGTTTGTGTGGTGTGCCACTATGCTGAGTGTGGAAGTCTGGGGGGTTGTGTACACTAGTGGTAAGCTTTGTTTACCTATAGGGTGTGCATTTGCACGGTGCTCCACAGTGCTGATTGTATCTAAAAGCCAATGATGTATTAATTAGTTTTGATCCCTGTTTAACTTACACTAGGGCCATTAAATGATGTTAATGATATACTAGACAGGTGGAATGCATCATAGGTAGCCAATCACACAGTCAGCACCTACAGCAGAGGACTATAAGGTATGCATACACCATGCAGTCTTATTCTTCCTCCATACTCTGCACAACTGGAGTGCAGACTTGGGAACTTTAACTGAGAGAATGCTAGGGACTGCTGCAGGTCTGCTACATCTGTATGTGCTAGATGCGGAAGTCAATGCTGGTGCTGATGCTGACAATAGGCCTTGATAGGGAAGGAGAAGAGAGTTTAGGCCCAGGGTAACCTTCCAGGAGCTACATGAGCTGGAGATTGTAGAGAACTACAGGGTGGACAGAGACATACTACAAGAACTCACTGAGCTCTGCCACCTTCAACTCAAACCCATAGTCAACAGAGGGGAACCCATCACAGTGAAAATAAAAGGTATGTGTAGCCCTTAGGATACTAGCTACAGGTTCTTTCCAAAGACCAACTGGGGACATGATGAGAGTCTCACAGGAATCTGCTTCCAGGGTACTCCACCAGTTCCTGGATGCCATGCTACCACATGCCAGTGAGCACATTTCTTTTCCCCTCACCCCTGAGGCAAGGGCCAGCAATATGCAATGCTTCTACCATGTAGCACACTACCCTGAGGTACTGGGTGCCATAGATTGCACTCATGTACACATCAAGGCACAACTCTGTGAGGAGGGTAGAATCTAAGTCAACCGCAAGGGGTACTACTCCATCAACTGCCATGTCATGTGCGATGCCCAGGTGATTATCATGAGTGTGTGTACTGGCAGTCCTGGCAGTTATCTTGACTCCCATATCTGGCATGCATCATAGCTGTACTAATTTTTTGCTAGGAGGACATTCCCACATGGCCATTTACTAGGAGAATATTGGCTACGCAATGGAAAAGTGGATGATGACACCAATCAGAAATGCACACACACCCATGGGAGGACATCATAATGAGGCACATGCCCAAACTAAGAACATCAGAAAGCATGTGTTTGGGCTTCTGAAGTCAAGATTTTGGTGCGTCGATATACCTGCAGCACTCTCCAGCCACGCGTGCACATTCACAGTATGTGCCATGCTACACAATATGTTCCTGTGGAAACAGCTGTAGCATGATCAGCAAAGGGAAGGGATACACATACCCCCACCATTGCTTAGGTCACCACAGACACAGTCACAGGAGGACTCAGAGTAGGAACCCCCTGATGATGTTCCTGTAGGCAGTCATAGGTGTGCCCAGTACACCCTGGCTTTGGATAACAGACAACACATAGCACATTCACTGACAACCTAGGACCCTAGGGAATGACACCTTACTCCTACTCAGATACATATAGTACAACTGCTGATGCCAGGCAATCACACAACCTGTACGTATCCATGTATTGGCTGTGTACTGCTTGCATCACACAGAGTCAGTCCTGAACTACAGTTCTGTTAACTGCTGTACTCACAATATAAGTTTCTAACCTACACACTACTGGTAAGGATTACTATAATATGGTATCATATGTATGGAGCTGCTGTATTTATGCAAGGAAATATAGTGGGCTATGTGGACAGAATTAATATCCACATGGGACTTCAGATACGCAGTCCACCAGTATGTGTTCCATAATATTCACTAGGTCTCTTGGTTGGAATTTTCACTACATCAGTCAAGAAAGATGTTAACAGTGGGGTCACATGATATTTGGACTACTGTCTATCCCAGCAGAGCAGTGTTCCCATATAACTGCATTAACAGTAAGTCAGCAATGGTATATCAGCAGAACAGGCAATCTCAGGGCTGTAACATACAACTCGATCACACATTGTATGTCACACATAAAGCAGAAATAACAATGTACATATTTATTCTGTTGATTGTGTGATGAATGACTCCACACTGTCTGGTAGCCTGTGTGGGTCAGTGGACTAGGGAAGTTAGCATGGGTTATGGGGTTGATGGTTCTAATTTGGAAGTAGTCACATCTTTTGCATGTGAGGTATTATTATGCTGGTGTTTTCACAGACTTCAGTCTGTGTGTGGTGTAACATTATTGTCATTCTCCTACTTTGGACACAATAGAAGAGTCTTTGTGGGTTCAGTTCAAACAGATTTATTATATACAAACACATCACGATAACAGTGTACTGACTTAAACTTAAGTAACTTATACACAAACTAAGGCTTTCTACACCATCCCCCATTCTGGAATTATAGCTAAACTCACTAAACTAGGAATAAATCCCTATGTCACAAGATGGGTTGCCAACTGGCTCACTGATAAAAACCACACTGTAAAAGTTGCTGACTCCAAATCTGACTTCAAACCAGTGAGAAGTGGAGTACCACAGCGTTCAGTCCTGGGACCTCTCCTGTTTGGTATCTACTTCTCTGAAGCACAGGCTAACACAGAAGGCATTTGGCTAATGAAGTTTGCAGATGACTGCAAAGTAGGAGCCATAGCCAAGTCCCCAAATTATGTGGACATCCTACAGAATGGCTTCACCGAGACAGATGCCTGGTGTTAGAGGCATGGCCTCAAGCTGAATGCCAAAAAGTGCATTGTCATCTCCTTTGGTAACAACTCTGTACCCATGAACTACCACATCAAAAGCAGTCTACTTAATGCCGGATGTGTGATAAGGGACCATGGAACCCAGGTGGACAGTAGTCTCTCTTTTGATAATCACATTGTCACAGTAGTCAGGAAATCCTTCTATGTGGCACACCTCATCACAAAGGGGTTCTCATCCAGGAAAAAAGAGGTCATTGTTCCCCTCTACTTGGCACTCATTAGACCCATTATAGAGTGCAATGCCCCTTTTGGACTGTACCTCACAAGACATCTGCAGCAGCTGGAAAGGCCACAGAAGTACTTCACAAAGAGGATTACTGGCCTCAAACAGATGCCCTACACTGACCGTCTCAAAAAAACTCCAGCTTTACTCTGTAGCATATCGCCTACTCCCTGGAGATCTCTGCCTAACATATAAAGCTATGTTAAACCCAGAGCTGTTGGACATGCTACACCTAAATAAATCCCAATCCCTCCGAGCTACATGCTCTAGGGACCTAAACATTTTCAACACAATAAACAGGACATGCTGGAGGGATAGATTCCTGTCCCAGAGACTTCCTATATTCTTGAACAAACTACCCATCTATGTCAAGCAAAGTTCCTCATTAGCACTCTTCAAGAAAAATCTTGATGAGTGGATGGGAAATAGGAAATACATGCTGGGTATCACTTCTGTGGCTCTGCTTGACAGGGGCATAGGAAATTAACTTTCTTGGGTGGTGTAAGCCAGGGAACCTTTTTGGCTAGGCTTACTTAGGCCCTTGGGCCGATAGCCTAGTTCCTACCTATGCACCTATGAACTACTGAAATCATAAATGCTCACTCTCTGGCTGCACTCTCAAAATGGCACTGGGAACAGCATGTGCCTGGTATTTATATGTGAACACTCAGTCCTTTGTATGCTTCTTAAAGGCACAGCACATACATTCTGCTCTACATCCTCCCTCTTTGAGAAATAGATCATGCAACATTATGAATCTATTTGGCATGCAGATATCACAGGTAGTTCTTTGTCATGCGTTTATAAAAGAATAGGTACATATCAACAGTTAAGTCCATGTTGCTGCATATTTCACACTGGGCCTGGATATTTGATCATATCATGTGACATACAACTGGGAATTGGGTTTAGCAACTGGAGCTGTCTCTACAGAATGTTCAGCCTTGGACGTATTTGGAACATCTTCAGGAATGGAATTAGAGGTTGAAATATACTGTGGGATGGAAACAATATTTGGTTCACTCTGAGATCTAGAGTCTGTATCACAGGAACAATGCTGTGATGATGATTTTGGTACAGAAAGAAGATGTCTGCAATTTCTCCTGTACTCCACACCCTCAGATTCTACAAGGTAGGATCTTATCTCTGCACATATGCCTGTAACTTGACCAATTTGGTCGAAACCTTTCGATGTTTGTATTCTCACTGTCTCTCCTTCCCTCAATGGACAAATAAATTTGCTCGAGTTATCATAACAGGACTTCTGGATAGAATGCTTCTTGAATAATTGAGCCTTGATGGTTCTGCTGTTCTTAGCTTTAGGCCTCAGTAAATTAGAACTAGTAGGTAGCATCATTCTGGTTTCCCTGGATAGAAGGCTTTGAGCAGGTAAGCCAAGAATACCATCATGGGGTATATTTCTGAGATTAAGTAAATTCAAAATGATATTGGTATTGTCATGCTTTGACCTTTCAAGTTACTGCTTTGCACTCTGCACTGCATGTTCAGCTAGTCTATCTGACTGTGGATATTAAGGACTGCTAGTGACATGTACAAAGTCCCATTGTCTTGCAAATTTCTGAAACAATGACTATTTATTTCTATGTCCAGAGTGGTATTTTCTCTTTACATATTTCATTTAGTTTTTGTTTTGCACTCGCACAACTGACTAGTAAATTGAGTACCATTGTCAGAAATAACTTTGTGTGGACTACCATGGACTGAAAAATGACGTTTCAACTTAGGAATAACAGTAGTGGATGTTAAGTTAGGTAGTAAATCAACCTCAAACCAGTTTGAATAACACAAAGTAATGCTGATTGTTCCACTCGAAGATATCAGTGGCTTCTGTTGACCAAGGTAGTTCAGGAACTTGACTTAGATGAAGTGATTCCCTTTGCAAATATGATCTAGTACTATTGCATACCAAACAAGAAGAAAATACGTTATCAATTTCTTTCAGCAATGAAGGTCAAAATACTAATTTTCTCGCTCTTCTCTTAGTGGATGCAGAACCTGGGTGACCGTGATGCAAAATCTGGATATATTCTTGTTGTAAGGAAGCAGGAACAACAATTTTAGGACCCTTGAAAATAATGCCATCTTCCATCAATATTTCATTTCTGTAAGAAAATAGGTTTGCACTTCAGGTGGTACACTAGATGACTTTGACGGCCATCCAGCATTAATGTATTCATTGAGCTTTTGAAAAACTGGATCAGTCTTTCTGTGATCTCTTAACTCATCAGGTCTAGTGGTAGAAAAATTACACACTGCCATTATGTCAAAGTCAAAATTCTCTGCATCAAGGTATTTCATCCTATTTCTGAGTGATCTGGATAAGGTATCAGCCAGACAGAGTAGTTTGCCTTTCATATAGACCATTTTGAAGTTGTACTTTTGCAATCTGAGCATCATTCTTTGTAATCTCACTGGAGCTGAATGCATAGCCTTCTTTAAAATTGTAACTAGAGGTTGGTGGTCAGTTTCAATCTAAATAGCTCAACCATAAATATAACCATGAACCTTGGAACATGCAAATACTATTGCCAAAGGTCTTTCTCAATTTGAGCATATTGTATTTCAGTTTAGGTAAGTGTTCTAGATGCATAGGCTACTGGTCTACCCTCTTGAAGTATAACTGCACCAAGACCAAATTTTCAAGCATCATAGGAAAGAGTGACTGGTTTAGTCGCATCATAGTATCTTAATGTAGATGAGGTGGCAATTTTGTGCTTAAGGTCTTCAAATCCCTTCTGGTCCTGTTCTAACCATGACCATGCACCATTTTTGCATCCCAGCTCTCTTAAAGGTGCTGTCAACTCACTAGATTTGATATAAACTTTCCTAAATAGTTCACCATGCCTAGGAAATTCTGTAGAGCTTGAATATTGTCTGGTGCTGACATCTCAAGGATAGCTGCTTGCTTGGTCGGGTCTGGTCTCAAGCCAGTACTGGTAAATAAATGACCTACATATGTGACTTCTGAAAGTATGAATTTGCACTTTAGAGAATTGAGCTTCATGTTTACTTCACATGCTCTGTCTAGAACTCTCTTTAGGTTTCTGTCATGCTCTGCTTCACCATTGCCTCCAACCAATAAATCATCTACTATTATGGCACAAGGATAACTCAAAATAATTTGCTCCATTGCACGCTGGAAGACTTCACTTGCAGAATTTATTCCAAATGGCATCCTTAGGAATCTGTATTTGCCAAATGGGGTACCAAAAGTGGTTGGCAATGAGGATTTGCGATCAAGAATCACTTGCCAAAATGAACTTTTTGCATCCAAGACAGAAAGAACAGTGGCATTTGGTATTAGGGCTGTGATCTCTTCAACTGTGCACATTGGATGATATGGTCAATTCAATGTCTTGTTCAAATCTCTTGGGTCAGTACATATTCTGATTTTGTCTGAGCCTTTTTTTGTGAGCTGCTACCGTGGATGACACCCATTCAGCTGGCTCTGTAACTGGAGAAATTACACCTTGCTATACCATTTTATCCAGCTGAGCCTTAACTTTATCCTACATAGCTATCGGAACTCTTTTTGCTGGTCTGACTACTGGACTGACCTCTGGGTCTAACTTGAAGTTTGCCCAACTTGTCATTGAAAACATCAGCATACTCTAAGAAAATGGCTTCAGAAAAATTGGAACTATGAGATACACTTATTTATTTATTTTTATTTATTTATTGACATTTGTTAACCGGGTTTGTCCAACTGGGCTTGTGGCCCATTTTCAGTGGAGATCCAAGGAGAAAAGCTCCAGTAATACATTTTAAAACAAGTACAATTTTAAACAATATTGATATAATAGCAGTTATAGCAAAATGATTCACATATGTTGGGATACATGCATAAAGTTATAGTTGCATTAAAAAGAAGCTAAGCAACAATTTTGCATTGATATAGTTCAATAGGTTAACAATTAACATTTTTTGTTTATATAAAATTTTGCAAATGCATAGTAGACACATTGGAGAGAGAGGTGTAATGAGGTACTAAGTATGGTCCTCTTGAGGGTACATAAAGAGAAGGAAGACTAGGTAGAGTCATGGCAAGGGCAGGTTCTGGAATTGAGAAAATAAGCTTTTAGTTCATTTTTAAAGTGTGAGGTGTGGGAGACTGAACGTAAGTCAAGGGGAAGTCTGTTCCAAGCATGGGCAAGGGAGTGTTTATAGAGTAGTTTTCCTACTGACCTTTTTGGGTGGTAGATATCAAGTAATTGTTGGTTAGAAGTACAGAGGGTCCGGGATGGGATGTAGATGGAGACTAAGGAAGATAGAGATGGACAGAAGGAGGGTTTATAAAGAATAGAGTGTAGCATATGAAATTGATAAAATAGCAGAAACTGGGGAAGTTCAAGCCATTGAAGAGAGTTTAAAGAAATGCAGTGACGTGAGTTGTATGGGGAGTTAGTAATGAATCTGGCTATTTTATAGTAAGTCTGTTGCAGTTTGTTTAGAGTGGAGGCCTGGATATTGGTAAGAACTGGGGTGGCATATAAGAGGGAGAGGAGGAGTGCCTAGCCCAGGGTCAGTCTAGATTCAGGGGTTAGGAATTTTTTTTTCTGATATAGCAGACCTAGTTTCTGGTTTGTTTTTTTATACATTGGAGTATGTGTAGGTTGAACTTGAGTTTGTCATCGATAATGACCCCTAGGAGTTTTGTGTGAGTGTCAGGTTGGATATTTGTATTGTTAAAAGATGTAATAAAAAAGGCGGTTTTGTGATGAGAAAAAGAATGGGGAAGGAAAAGTAGGAATTTGGTCTTTTTGGGATTTAGGATCAATAGGTTGTGAGAGAGCCATTGTTCAGTGGATAGTAGGGCCTGTTGGGTCAGGGAGTGTAGTTCAGGAATGTTATTTGAGATGGATATAAGTGTGGAGTCATCAGTATACTGAATAATGGAGGATTCTTTGCGTGAGGTGTAAAGCTCATTGGTGAAGATGTGAAACAAAAGGGGTCCCAAGATGGAGCCTTGGGGAACACCAGTGGAGATGGGAAGGAAAGGTGAGGAGGATGAGAGCCATTTGACAGATTGTTCCCTGCCAGATAGGTAACTATAAAACCAGGCAAGTGTGGAGGGGGATAGGTGGATATTTGCGAGTTTGGATAGTAGTAGAGGATGAGAGACAGTATCGAAGGCTTTGGAGAGGTCTAGGAAGAGACAGGAAATGAGTTTATTGTTGTCTAGGGCCTCTGCAATGATATGAGTGAAGGAGAGGAGGGCAGTGGTGGTGCTGTGGTGAGGACAAAATACATGTTGGGTAGGGGTAAGTAAGTGGTGTGTGAGGAGGTGATTGAAAAGCTGTGAGTGAATACATTTTTTTTAATATCTTGGAGAGGGGTGACAGAATGGCAATGGGTCAGTAGTTTGAGGGGTCAGTGGAGTTTTCACCTTTATGAAGAGGGATAGTGAAGAAAGATTTACAAAGGGTGGGGACAGTTGATTCCAGAATAGATCAATTAATTAGTATAGATAGAGGATAGGCAATTGAGTCAGCAGCAAGTTTGAGGAATGTAGGAGATAGATTGTCAGTTGAAGGAGAGCAAGGTTTTAGCTTGAGTAGTAGAGATTTGATGTAAGTAATGGGAACTGGCTCAAAAGAAAACAAAGTTGTGTTAGTGGGACTTGGAGAGGTGGGTGTCGAAGTAGAGTTTGGCTTAGAGGTTACCAGATTTTGGATGGAAGAGATAACGTTTTTATTCAGGAGGGTAGCTGTTTCCTGAGAGAAAGAGTTAGGGTATGGGGAGGGATTAGAGGGCTTTCCAGTATAGAGGATGTTGTTGAAAGTTGACCAAAATTTTGAGGATTGGATTTGTTGTTAAGCTGAGCAGAGCTGTAGTATAACTTTTTGTCATTAGTTGTATGTTTTTTTGCAAGGTTCCTCAGTTGCCTGTATTTTTGAAGAAAAGGTGGTTGTTTAGTTTTAGTCCATGTTTTCCAAACATGATCTCTTTGTTTCATAAGGGACCTAGTCTCTTTGGAGAGCCAGGGAGCATGGTTTGATTTTACTCTGATCTTCCTAGAGGGAGCTAAGGAGTTTAGAGTATTCATGAAGATGCTATTGAAAGTGCTTACAGCTTTGTTTAGGGGGAGGTGTTTTAGAATGGACCAATCTATGTGGTGGAGAATGGAGTTAAATTGGGATGAATTGAAAGTCGATAGTTTTCTACAGTCTTTGATAAGGTGGGGTTTAGGAATATGGGAGTAGTGTCTTAAGATGGTGGTAGGGAGATGATCACTGAGGGAGTCAGGTAAGGTGGTGGGATTGTGGTATTGGTAAGGATACAGTCTATGATGGAGCTGGAAGAGGAATTTTTATGGAAGTGAGTGGAAGATGTTATAAGTTGTGGAAGCCGTGTAGGTGGATACTGAGTTGCGGGGAGTCAGTTGTGAGTTTGGACCAATCAATGTTGACATCACCAAGGATAAGTGTATCATATGGTATGTTGTGGGAGAACCAGGATAGGATGTTTTCAAGAATGGGCAGATTGTTACCAGGAGGAAGGTAGATAGAGGCAATTGCAAGTTTTTTGTGGGGATTCAGATGGCAGTTAAGGATGATGATTTCAGCTGGGAGGAAGTCAGGAATTGGGGAAGGGTATGGTGAGAGGTTAAGTATGTTTGAGTAGAGGATGGCCACGCCATCACCTTTTTTACAGGTCTATCAGATCAGAAGATATTATAACCTGGTGGAAGTATTTCACTATTTGAGATGTGTGGCTTGAGCCAGGTTTCAGATAGGGAGAGGATGTGCGGGGTATTGAGAGCTATCCATGAGTGAAGCTCAGTGACTTTATTTGCTAGACTCTGAATATTCAATGAGTAACTAGTTAAGTATTTGGATGGAGATGATTGTTGTGAGTGAGGTTGGTCACTGTTAAAGGAGTAAGATGGGGGCAGTGCAGAGGTAGTTTTGGGGAGAGAAGATGGGCCAGGGCTGGGATGGATATCTCCAGAACAAAGTAGGTTTTTAGTTAGAGAGAGTGTGTAGTAGATGCTAGATGGAGTTTGTATAGTTTTGACTGAGCTTTGTGGGAAGGTTTAAAAACCTGTATTATGGATAGTTTATATAGGCTTGAGGTAGAGGTAATAAAGAGATTAGGGGAGATAGTAAAAGATGAAGTAGTTGGATATATGTTGTATGAGTGAGAAGCTGGTGAACATAGGAGTGGGTCAGAGAGATTGGAGTGGTAAGAGGTGGAGATAGAGAGAATAAGGAGTAGTGCAGAAGATATTAGAAAATAATACATGTTGGAATAAAATATGGTCAGATAGGGTAGGTAGAGAGACAGTGGTATAGATGAAGTGGTGTTGACAAGATTGACAGAATACTAAGGTGGTTGTGGCAATAGGCAGGAAGTGGAATTGTAGTGGCTAGTGGGATAGGAAGGGGAGGGATAGTTAGGTATAAAGGTAATTGTAATGAGGTGGGTGGGAATGGGGGTAGGGTAGGGGATCGAAGTGAGCCCAAGCGTAGCAAGGGTGAATGGAGCGGGGCTAGCAACCTGGTCAAGATGAAGTCATAGAAACAATCAGAAAAGATAGTGAAAAAGCAGCTTGAGAGACAAGGATATAAAGTTTCTAAAGGTATAGTCACCAGAAATAAAATAAAAAGAAATAAAATATGAGCAGAAGTAAGCTTACAAAAGGACACTGGCCTCAAGTTACACAAGTAGATTTACTTGAAGGAAACCCAGTGCTGTATGGTTAAAATAAGCTACAATAGAGAGGTGCTTTGCAGGGGGAGATGAACTTCATTGGTAAAAGAACGCAGTTTCATTCTCAAACTATCTTTGAGACCCCAAAAAACTGTACTAGTCTTCAGATTAGATAGAACAACAGGTTGTAATAGTTCCTGGCCAAATAGCATGAAAGCATCACTGAGCATTCAGTATGAATTTATTCACCTTCATAAGCAACAAGTTTCACACTACTGATCACATTGTGTTGTTCATTAGTTCTCACTTTAGCAAATATGTCTGCTGATAGAACATTACGTTTTGAATCAGTGTCTACATTAAGCTCTGAGGATTTATCATTGATTCAGACTGTACAAAACACTTCACTCTTTGCCAATAAATTCAGTGCATCAACTCTTTCACCAATTATTGATGCACCATCTACATAGAAAGTTGGCTGCTGCAGCTCTACTTGATCAACTTGCTTTTTTGTGTGACCTTTTTTTATAATTGTGTGAGGTTTACTTGATTTGCAAAACTTTTAAAAATAGTTCCAGTTTTTACACTTGTAACATTGCTGACCAAATACTAAGCATTTCTCTCTTTTAGACTCATGATTTGCACCACAACTGTGAACAGTTAACAATAAAGCTAAACTTTGATTTTGCTGATTCATGCTTGTACTACACTGAGCATTCTCCTTTAACTGAACTAGTCTTAGGACTTGCTGTTAAACTAAGTGGTTTCCCTGGTGAGCCAGCAGGGGCTGTGGCTGACATGTGCTTAGGCCTACTATGCTATGTTTGCTATGTGTTGTATGTTATCTACATTTGCTCTGGAACCTGCTGAAACCATGCTCATGTCACTTGCAAGCATACCTGTGTGTTTTTCTGTCACTTCATGGATTTGACGAATCTCAATGGCTTTACTTAATGTTAAGTCACTGTCATGAAGCAAAATCTTTCTCACAGCAGCACTATTAATACCACATATGAGCCTGTCCTTTATTAACTCATCTTTTAAGTCACCAAACTGACACATTTTGGCTTTGTTTCTCAGGTCATTTATATAAGCTGCAAAAGTTTCCCCTGGTTTCTGATCTCTTGTGTAAAACAAATGCCTCTCTAATATAATATACATTTGGGAGTTACACATTTCTCTGAACTTGCACTTCAAACACTCGGGGTCTTCCCTTGATTCAGCCTGTACAACAATATGATGATTTCACCTGCTAGCTCATATACTGCTGGTGCATACACAAGTGAATGCTCTGTTTCTATGGCCTGTGACCAAACATAAATTAATGCTCTGTTTCTATGGCCTCTGACCCAGCTAAATTTAGCAAAATGAATGTCCCGGTGCATGTATCTTTATCTGGATAAGCTACTTGCATAAAAACATGGCACTCTTGCTCAAATATTCTCCAGTTTTCTGCAATATTCTAATCAAATACAAGTGGTAAGGGCTTTTGAAATCCATCTGCCATATTAACACATAACAGAGAAGGGTTCTGCAAATAAGCATGAACACATACACAACATACACATATGCCAGAAATGTATGCCAGCATTTGTAACTTTACCCAATAGCACAACAAGACTCTGTATAACTGAAGTTTGTGAAATAAGTCTCTCAAGCACTGTAATACTGTTGAAATTACTGTATTGCAAAAGTAATTTATCATTTTAAGAAACATTTCAAATAACTGCACAACACAAATGAACTGGGCAAGAAAAGCTCAGAGTCAATAACATTTCAAAGTAATTGCACTTTGCGAATAAACTGTACACAGCACACTGAAATTTCCCCCAAATGGTAACTTGCTAGGCAATTCTTTAAAGTGCAACAAACACTCTGCAATGGTGATACTTTGCAATTATACACACCCAGCACAAGAAACTTTTCAGAATTGCTATACTTTGACTGTACTTCATGAAATAGTTGCACTTCGCACACAAATAAACTCTTTGGAATATATACACAATAATAAGCACACACTGTAAGCACTTTTACACACTTTGAAATACTTTCAATAACTCTATTTATGCCCTTAATACAATAGGAAACAGTAGTTATGCCAAAACACAGCACTTTGTCAAAAAACATGTAGTTGTCTTGCTTTATTTATGCTTAATGTGCCCTTTTTGGCCTTATTATATTCATTTTGCTTGTTTAATATCTTTTCATGTCCATTGCACTTTTCTTGTACTTGTTTTACTCTAAATATGCCAGTTTTCCTTTAAACATGCTCATTTTGCCTTAAACATATTCATTTTGCTTTAAACATACTAATTTTGCTTTAAACATGCTAGTTCATAGGTAGGTTCATAGGTAAGTACTAGGCTATTGGCCCTAGGGCCTATATAAGCCTAGCCAAAAATGTATCCTGGCATTCACCACCCAAAAAAAATATTCTCCTGTGCCCCTGTCGAGCAGAGCCACAGAAGTGATCCCTGGGGTGAATTTCCTATTTCCCATCCAATCATCAAGATTTTTCTTGAAGAGTGCTAATGAGGAGCTCTGTTTGACATAGATAGGTAGTCTGTTCCTGAGTATGGGAAGTCTCTGGGACAGGAATCTATCCCTCCAGCATGTTCTGTTTATTGTGGTGACAAGGTTTAGGTCCCCAGAGCATGTAGCTTGGAGGGATTGGGATTTCTTTAAGTGGAGCATGTCCAACAGCTCTGGGTTTGACATAGCTTTGTATGTTAGGCAGAAATCACCTCTGAGTAGGCGATATGTGACGGAGTAAAACTGGAGTTTTTTTAGACGGTCTACATAGGGAATCTGTTTGAAGCCAGTAATCCTCATTGTGAGGTATTTCTGTGGCCTTTCCAATTGTTGTAGATGTCTTGTGAGGTACATACCAAAAGGGTCATTGTACTCTATAATAGGTCTAATGAGTGATGAGTAGAGGGGAACAATGACTCTTTCTTTCTGGATGAGAAACCTTATATGATGAGGTGAGCCATGTAGAAGGATTTCCTTACCACTGTGGTGATGTGATTATCAAAGGAGAGACTACTGTCCATCAGTATCCAAAGGTCTCATCACATTTTCGGCATTAAGTAGACTACCAGCTATGTGGTAGTTCATGGGTACATAGTTTTTACCAAAGGGGATGACAATACACTTTTTGGCATTGAGCTTCAGGCCATGGCTTTGACATCAGGCATCTGTCTCAGTGAGGTCCTTTTGTAGTATGTCCATATCGTTAGGAGTTTCGATTATGGCTCCTAGTTTGCAGTCATCTGCAAACTTTGTTAGCCAAAGACCTTCTGTGTTAGTCTGTACTTCAGAGAAGTTGATACCAAACAGGAGAGGACCCAGGACTGAACCCTGTGGTACTCCACTTGTCACTGGTCTGAAGTTGGATTTAGAGTCTGCTTTCACAGTGTGGGTTCTGTCCATGAGCCAGTTGGCAACCCATCTTGTGACATAGGGATTTATACCTAGTTTAGTGAGCTTATCTATAATTCCAGAGTGGAGAATGGTGTTAAAAGCCTTGGCGAGATCTAGATAAGCTGTGTGAACCACCTTACCCTCATCTATGGCTTTGGTGACTGTTTCAAAGAAGTCAATCAGGTTTAGGAGACATGATCTGCCTTTTACAAATCCGAACTGGGTAAGGGCCAGAGTTTGGAGATTACCAATGTCTTTGTTTATGAGTTCCATGATGATACGTTCCATGGCCTTGCAGACCAGGCTCATCAGGCTAATGGGGCGGTAGTTCCTGGGGTCTGTTGTGGCTCCCCCTTTGTGGAGTGGGATAACCATCATGGTGTGCCATTCAGTTGGCACAAAACCTGAGCTGAGGCTTTGATTGAACATGGTACTTAGGTAGGGTGTCAGTTTATTCTGTAGTTCATTTAGAATGCAGCCTGGGGTATTGTCAGGTCCCATGGATGCTGTGTTCTTGGCTTTGGAGAGTGTGTTTTTTACCTGTGCAGCCGTGATTACAGGAATTTTGCATTCTTCCAGTATAGAGATGGGCCCTCTAGGGGGTGAGAGGGGGGTAAAGTTAGCACTGAATCTATCTGCCAGGATGTTGGCAATATCAGTTGGTTCTGTATATTTAGTGCCATTGTGCTGTAACTCAGAGCAGATCTGAGTGTTGCCATTGAGATTCTTGACATAGCTATAGAATGCTTTGTGGTTGTCTTTAGAGTCAGTGGCAATTTTGTTTTTGTAACTAGCTTTGGAGGATTTTATGAGGGATCTCAGCTTCTTATTGAGGTTGACCAGGGAGTTCCTCCAGTCATTGGATTTTACTCTTTTTTGCAACAGTTTCTTTCTTCCATTGTAGAGTTTGTTTATGTCAGAAGACCACCAGATTGGCTTCCTTTTTATGGAGTATACCATCTTAATTCTATTAGGGATAGCATGATCCATGCACTCATGTAAGTGCTTATAAAGTGCATTTGTGTAGGATTCAGCAGTCTTACCTCTTGTCCATCTTCATGGGTGTCATAAAGTTTGCCACTCCTGTCTTAAGAAGTGTGGAGTTGGCTTTGGAGAAGTTTTTTATGGTGGTATCCCTAATTGGGGGTTGGGGCGAGATGTGGATGTCTAGGGTGATTAGCTTGTGGTCAGATCTGACCAATGACGAATTGACCTCTGGTGTGGAACACTGGTTGCCCATGTTGGTAATGACCAGGTCTAGGATATTGCTGCCCCTGATGGAGGTGTGAATAAGGGGTTGGAATTTATGAATTCCAGAAAACGTTGAGCAAAAGAGTTGGTAAATGAGTAGTTCTCCCAGTTAATGGTGGGGTAGTTGAAGTCGCCCATTTTTAGGGTGTTGAGTTGTACCCTAATATTTTCCAGTGTATCAAGAAATGAGGCATGGTGGGGGGTCTGTAGCAAGCTACAATTTGGATTGCGGTCTTGCCCAGAGTTAGTTGCACTTGGATAATCTCGGATGCATTATGCTGTGCAACTAGCCTGGAGGTGTGGATATCCTTAATGAATATGGACACGCCTCCACCTTTAGTGCTTCCTTCCAGGTTAGGTGGCCAAAAGGTGTGTTATAAATTATAGCCTGGTAATGCAGGGGTGTTCTCTGGAGCTTTGAACCAGGTCTCTGTCACTGCACAGATGTTGATGTTCTCCATTTTAAGGAGTGCCTTGAGTGAGTGCATTTTGAGGTTTAGACTTCTAGCATTGAGTTGCATTACCCTCAAATTGTGCTTGCTTGTACCTGTTATGGTGGTGAATTTGTCATTTGAACCTTGCCTAAAAAAATGCACTATAGGGGGGGGGGAAGAGCCTTAGCCAGTATCCAGAATCTCAAGGGCAACAGGTGCAGGCCATCTCTGGCAAAGCATCGTGGTCTGTCGATCATGTCGTCCCAGGGAGACAAATACTGGATCCCCTTAGAATGACACCAGAAGCTTAGCCAATTGTTGAAGTCAATCATTTTGTCCTTGTACTGTGGTATCATTCTGGGTGATGGCAGGATGCTACTCAGGGCTAGGGTCATACCTGCCTGGGCTACATGATTGGAGAGCTCCTCCATGTCTCTTTTCATGTTGTCCAGGGAGGTTCATCTCAGGTCATTCACATCAACATGGGCAATGACAATGTCATATTTGTAGTTGTTGTGGAGTGACCTGAGTGCATGCATTATGTGGTGGATCCTGGCACCTGACATGCTACGCCACATAACGAGCATGTTTAAGGCTTGTTTTGCCTTAAACATGCTTGTTTTACTTCTCTGATAATTGTTTTGTCAAATATCTTAATTTTAAACATTTCCCTTAGTTAATAGACCTTTTGTGCCTCCTACTTGTTTAATAATGTAGCTTGTGCTCTTGTAATGCTCCGTTTTATCTTTTTTATAAAATAAGTCATTCATGCGAATTCTCATTAAATTTGATTCTTTTCTGACTCTTTTTCATTCTTGTTTCTCTCAGTTTACCTTCACTGTCATCTGTGCACCTCATGGCTCTGAATATTATTCTCTGTGATTCCCAGTTCTGACACTGTGTAGCTCTCCTACTTTGGACACAATAAAGGAGTCTACATGGGCTCTGTTCAAGCAGATTTATTATATACAAACACATCACAATAGTAGTTTACTGACTTTAGCTTAAGTAACTTATATCCAACTTACTACTGTAATCATACAAGCTCACTCTCTGGCTGAATTCTCAAAATGGCACTGGGAATAGCACATGCCTGGTATTCATATGTGCACGCTCAGTCCTTGGTATGCTTCTTAAAGACATATCACATCATTATGATCTACAATTATGAAGATCAGTCATATAGTAAGTACAGCAGACAAGTGGGGAATACCATGGACATTTTGAGTGAATTGCAGTACTGCAGAAACAGGGACAGATGACAATGTCTGTAACACACAAAATGCCAGACTGAAGTACAGGTAGGTGTGCCTTGGAGTCACTTTATAAGTACTCGCAGTCCCACTGGGCATGCCTATACACTTAGTTAAAATTAGTGAAATTCTGTTGGCCCTTCTGTTGTGTATAGTTATGTCTATACATACAGACATATTCGTACACATATTTGTCTGTCACTATCTCTCTCTCTCTCTCTCACACACATACATAGTATATATATATATATATATATATATATATATATATATATATATATATATATATATATATATATACATATGCAGTGTCAAATAGATATATAATGATATATATAGCTATATATATTAGAATGATACATAGACTCTCCCCATATATCTACATAACACATAGACATATTATGCACACACAGGGCTACATTTATATATACATCCCTGTTATATACAGAAATATTTGTGTGGATGTCTGTATTGTCCTACATACCCTAGTAATGGTGAGTAAATCTGCACTATCACACATCTATACTGTTGCTCAAAAAAGCAAAACTAAGGGCGCAACAGTACATAATCCACATACCTACAGACACATCTGCCTGCTGGATGTCACCACCACATCGACAGACATAGGTGAGCAACTGGTGTAATGTATAATGTTGACAATGCATGCATGGACAGGGCACATTGTTCCTGCCCATAGGTTTACCTTTCTAAGTGCAAACAGCTGCAATGGCGATACTGGTAACTGTACACACATAGCTAGGATAATAGTTATCTCAATGCTAGGATACTAGATGCAGATAACAGTACAAAGCAATGTCACTCTGCAGGTCACAGGTGTTGTGCAACACAAGAATAGTGTGTGTAATGCTCAAGTACTCTGCCTGAAATCACATATATAATAGACAATCTGTGGCACGTGATAAATACTGTGATCTTTAGTGTGCAAGACTAGATAGGTAGAGGTTCTAATTTTACTCCAGGCTACTTTGTGTGTGTGTGTGTGTGTGTGTGTGTGTGTGTGTGTGTGTGTGTGTGTGTGTGTGTGTATACCCCTGAAAAACAACTGTCATGCCCTCATGGGCTATCCACCTGCAATGCCTATGCACCTTTTGACCCTGTAACTTGCTGCTGGTTTCCCAACTACCCTCGTCTACAAGGCCTGATGATGTCATCCACCTTAAGACTACCAGCTGACAGTGTCATATCAGACTTTAGCTGTGACACATGTGATGAGTACTGTGCACTAAAGTGTGCAAGACTAGGTTGGTAGGGGTTCTAATTTCACTCCAAGCTACTTGGTGTGCACAAGTACATATGGCATAAATATGATCACTGTGGTAAACTAAAAATATGTAGAGTTTTGCAGTAATTTATTTGTAGCATGTTATGTAACCCCCCCCAAGGACTGACCACAAGTCCTGCTGATGTCATTAAACATAATATGCCCTGAACTGGTAATACTAGCAGACATGAGGTGTGTTGCATACATCACATACTGTGATCTGTAGTGTGTACTGTTACATAGGTAAGTGTTCTCATCTACATACATCCAGCTTGCACTATGTGTGTGCCATGGCATGTCTTGTAACAGTGATTGGAAGTGGTGCTAGCCTCAATGTAGCCATGTATGTGAGTGAGCCTCTTAGAGCATTTTACATCATGTTATGGAACCATAGGAAGTGTGAACGTCACTAGCATAATGGCCATACTGCCCTCACAATCATAGATATCTGTATACCCATAGTTACAGGATCAGCACATATTGCCCCAGTCCAAGAGGGACTCAGGCAGATGCCCTGTGTTGAGATGATGGTCACCCAGGTAATCATGCAGATGGTATGTGCTGAGGTGCTCTGCGTGCTGTTAGGCAGAGTTCTGTTTCAAGGGTTTATGTCTCCTAGACAAATCTCTCTCACAAGCATGTAGTACTAATCTCACATACAAAGTTAATGTCCTTACAATGAGTTATCCATCTACTATGCCACCTACAGATAGACAGCATATGCAATCAAGCAGGGTCACACATTGCCCCATATGCAAGGCACAGATCACCTCCGAGTAGTCTACATGCCAGAGGCGACAATGACACTCACTGCAGATGATCTCCATTGAACACACACTGAAGACATGATGTGTCCTTGTGAGGGACAATATTATTATGTGCAATTACCAGTATTGCTTGGAAAGGAACATCGAAAAATGGCCATTGCACTCAGATATTGGCATGCTATGGGAAGAGTACTTGGAGGTTATGAGTATGTCACTTTCAGGTGACTGTGGCCTCAGCTATGCCATATGATTCCTGCTATACCACTGTAGAGACATGGTGATCTGAGGCACATTAGGTGTAAATCTGTGTGGCCAGGTCTGTGTGCCCAGTTCTTTCACCCCTGAGTATGTACAGCACATGTTGCGGCTGCATACCTCTCAACATCTTAGAGCAAGAAATCTGGACAAAGCCATATATAAAAGTGAGACAAAGGCCCAAAAATATGGACAATTTTTAAATATCACTCTTATAAACTTAGAAAGTTGATAGAATAACAGTTTTTGCATTAGCATGAATTTTCTGAAGGGTGTGACACCCGAAACTCAAATTTCTGTCATTCTTTAATGATTTTCCACTAATTTGCTAGAAAATCACAATTTTATGAAAAATGGACCAAACATATGAAGCAAAAATCTGGACATTCTGTGAAAATCTGTACAGTTGAGAGGTATGTGGGGCTGATGTGCTAATTACCAGGTACATTGGTCTAACTGATGTAAATGATACTACATATATAGTTGGATGGTGTTTATGGCCATTACTATGTCAAAAGGCATGTGTTCCCAATACCCTCTTGCAGGATAGTGATATACAACAGAGACTGTATGAGTGCTGACAATGTGCAGCCATCAGCCAACATTATCAGCCACAGTCAGGCAGTAGTTGTGTGTGTTGTGGTTGAATGGATTCCAAGTGGTAGAGGACCCAGGACTGCACCCTATTGAGGACTGCTGCTTATAGATCAGCTATTGGAAACTGATGTTGCAATATTGCATATGTGTGCCAGCAATGGGCCACTTAGTGACCCATACAATGACAGTATCATGGATGCCTAAGTGGGTGCTTTGTAAATGTTGCCTCAGCAGGGGATATAGTCAGATGGCTTGGCTCAGTCTATGGGGTTGTATGACCTGATGTACCCTCACCCAGGTCCTTGGTGACTGCCTCAGAAATGTCCACCATGTGTAACACTCATGCTCCCCCGTCACACATCCAAACTGTGTACATTCAACTGTGTGTAGAACACAGCAGAAAAAGTAAAGATGATGCATGAAGAAAGTAAACTACTGGAACGTAAACAATGAATATATGCAAACCAAAATCACTTCCAAGTAGTCCACAGCAGATAAATAAAACACTGAATTTAATGACAGAATAAAATACAGATAAGCACTTTTGCAGTAAGCTTCATCACATCTAAAATACATTTCTAAACTCATCATTATAAAGCACAAAAAACTATTCAGGTAGCCAATCTATTCAAAGTGCATCTAATGACATTAATTACCATGGTAACTTGGTAAATCGATCTTAAAGCTATGAACAATGTATAAAAACAGTGTAAAAAAATATATATTAAATATATATATATATATATATATATATATATATATATATATATGTGTGTGTGTGTGTATATATATATATATATATATATATATATATATATATATATATATATAACCTAAATCAATCATTATATGAAAACTAAAATAAAATATAATCACCATTTATATTTTATTTATTTTTCAGGGGTCTAGCTTTTAGAGCAGGTTGTATACATATACTGTCATTCAGCCCAGGACAACAATATGCTCTTAATAAAAAGATCCATCTAAGCTCTGCTTGATATGTTCTGTTTAAGATCTTCCTTACTGATGTTCTCATGAATTAATTCCAATACCAAAAATCAAAAAGTGTGTTCTATATAGGTATTGATCATATGTTTTGCTATTGCACTATAGCTCATACCCCTACATGCACAATAAAGATGATCACAGATGCGCTCCCATAGGCATCTGTTCATCTTGCCTACATAGAATGAGCAACATCTGTTGCACAGTGCTAAATATACTAAGTCCTTTGAGTTACAGTCAGCTCGTGGTAGGTGTGAAAACTTCTTACTATCAGTGGGATGTACAAAAAATCCAGATACATCAATACAAGTGCAAAAGGAACAGCTATTACACTTCCTCATCCCATAATCAGATGTAATTGTACTTAACTGATTGGTTGTCTTGCGATAACATAGCTTATGTTTCAGTGACTTTTTGTTTTTGTATTCAAAAAATGGTCTGTCACCAACAAGTCTATGTATATCCTGGTCTATACATAATAATGGCCAGTGTTTATAGATAATGTCTCTAATCTTTCTATCATCACTGGAATACATTAACCCTGTTGTCATTACTATTCTTACTTGCTCCTATTTGATTGCCCATTACAGATGAAGAAAAATAGGTTTTCCCAGTAGATATCCTATAAAGTTTAACGCTGTTATGGATGTTGTCAATCTCTTTTGCATTATAACCCCAGGGAATTAAATCAGTCTTAATTTTTAGAAATCCATTTTCAAAATCTTCATTCCTACTGTGTAGGCGACTGGTACACAAACCTTGACCTTTTAATCATCATCTTCTTTTGGCTGTTCCCATTAGGGGTCATCACAGTGGATCATCTCTTTCCATTTCTTCCTGTCCTCTGCATCTTGCTCTGTCACACCAACCACCTGCATGTCCTCTCTCACCACATCCATTAAACCTTATCTTAGGCCTTCCTCTTTTCCTGTTACCTGGTAGCTTCATCCTTAGCATGTTTTTCCCAATATACTCAGCATCCCTCCTCAGCACATGTCCAAACCAACATAATATTGCCTCTCTGGCTTTGTCTCCAAACCTTCCAACCTGGGCTGACCCTCTAGTATACTTATCCCTAATCCTGTCCACCCTCGTCACACCCAGTGCAAATCTTAACATCTTTAACTCTGCCACATCCAGCTCAAACTCAGTGCTACTGTCTCCAACCCATATAACATAGCTGGTCTCACTACCCTCTTGTAGACCTTCCCTTTCACTCTTAGTGGTACTCGTCTGTCACAAATCACTCCTGACACTCTTCTCCACCCACTCCATCCTGCCTGTACTCTGTTCTTCACCTCTCTTCCAGACTCACCATTACTCTCAACTATCGATCCCAAGTATTTAAACTCATTCACCTTCACCACCTCTACTCCTTGCATCCTCACCATTCATCTATCCTCCCTCTCATTCACACACATATATTCTGTCTTAGTCCTGCTGACCTTCATTCCTCTTCTCTCTAAAGCAAATCTCCATCTCTCCAGGGTTGTCTCCACCTGTTCCCTACTCTCACTACAGATCACAATGTCATCTGCAAACATCATAGTCCATGGGGACTCCTGTCTGATCTTGTCTGTCAACCTGTCCATCACCATTGCAAATAAGAAAGGGCTCAGAGCTGATCCTTGATGTAATCCCACCTCCACCTTAAGTGCATCTGTCACTCCCACTGCAGATCTCATTGCTGTCACACTACCCTTGTACATATCCTGTACCACTCTTACATACTTCTCTGGCATTCCTGACTTTCTCATACAATACCACAACTCCTCTCTAGGCACCCTGTCATATACTTTCTCTTAGTCTACAAAAACACAATGCAACTCCTTCTGACCTTCTCTGTACTTCTCCATCAACACTCTCCGAGCAAACATCACATCTGTAGTGCTCTTTCCTGGCATGAAACCATACTGCTGATCACTAATCATCACATCCCTTCTTAACCTAGCTTCCACTACTCTTTCCCATAACTTCATGCTGTGACTGATCAACTTATTCCCTCTGTAGTTACTACAGCTCTGCACATCACCCTTATTCTTAAAAATCGGTACCAAAACACTTCTTCTCTGTTCCTCAGACATCCTCTCACTTTCCAAGATTTCATTAAACAATCTGGTTAAAAACTCCACTGCCACTTCACCTAAACACCGGGTAAACAGGTATGTCATCTGAACAAACAGCCTCTCCATTCTTCATCCTCTTCATAGCTATCCTTGACCTTTTAATGTATTTCTAAATATGTGTCATGGATGCATACTCTTACGATGTACATAAGTAGGCCTATAACAGTCTTTCCTATATAAATGGGTATGAAAAGTGTCATCTTCATTCATATACAGTCTAATATCCAAAAGATCAATAGATGTGTTAGAAAATACATAAGAAAACGTAAGAAATGTGGTGCTTGAATTCAACTCATAAAGATACACGTCTCATGTGTGAGTCGAATTTATACATGGCCTCCTCTTCCCAAGCCACCATGACCAAATTGGCATAGCTATTGGCACACAAAGTGCCCATAGCTGTGCCAGAAATCTGTAGATAGTAATGATCATCAAATGTAAAAACATTAAATTCAAGAACCATCTCCAATAATAAACACAAAAAATCTATATGTTTAGCATCATATATACCTCTCTTGAGAAGTACCCGCTTAACCATGTGTATTCCTTCAGTATTTTGTATACAAGTAAAAAGTGAGGTTAGATCTAGAGTAACTAAATAACCTAACGTGCTATCCCTTTCCTGGCTAGCGAAGTTGTAAAATTCTTGTAAAAAGTGCTTACTGTCTATTAAAACAGAATTACAGGTTGCAAGTACATACTTTAATTTCTTGTCAAGGTATATTGAGAGCGGATCAGTTGCCCACCCCGCTGTTGCCACTATGGGTCAGAAAGGGCGATTCAAAGGATCTTTATGGACTTTGACAAGTCCATTTAAAGCTGGTATCCTGGGATGTTCAACAATAAAATAACTAAATAAATCCTTGTCAAGTGTATTACTCACAAAACAATCCCTCAATGTAGTAATAATTTCATCCTGAATTCTCAATATTTCAACATAATCAATTGACTTATATAGGTTTGCATCAGATAACATAATTAACATACTGTTAAAATAATAAGAACAGTCCATTATCATAATTAACATACTTTTAAAATAATAAGAACGGTCCATTATCTGATGAAGCGTAGGGCAAACTACGCGAAAGCGCTTACCCTTTTTTATTCTTTGTATTGCTGCATCATTAAATACTTTTTGGCTTTTACCTGGAGCTTGTGACTATTTTCCTTGAGGATTTTCGTGGCTGGGTCTCCTGTTTTTGTTCTACACATACTGTTAAAATAATAATAACGGTCCATTACCATAATTAACATACTGTTAAAATAAAAAGAACGGTCCATTACCATAATTAACATACTGTTAAAATAATAAGAACAGTCCATTACCAGAATTAACATACTGTTAAAATAATAAGAACGGTCCATTACCAGAATTAACATACTGTTAAAATAATAAGAACGGTCCATTACCACAATTAACATACTGTTAAAATAATAAGAACGGTCCATTACCATAATTAATATACTGTTAAAAAAATAAGAACGGTCCATTACCACAATTAACATACTGTTAAAATAATAAGAACGGTCCATTACCACAATTAACATACTGTTAAAATAATAAGAACGGTCCATTACCATAATTAATATACTGTTAAAAAAATAAGAACGGTCCATTACCACAATTAACATACTGTTAAAATAATAAGAACGGTCCATTACCACAATTAACATACTGTTAAAATAATAAGAACGGTCCATTACCACAATTAACATACTGTTAAAATAATAAGAATGGTCCATTACCACAATTAACATACTGTTAAAATAATAAGAACGGTCCATTACCACAATTAACATACTGTTAAAATAATAAGAACGGTCCATTACCACAATTAACATACTGTTAAAATAATAAGAACGGTCCATTACCACAATTAACATACTGTTAAAATAATAAGAATGGTCCATTACCATAATTAACATACTGTTAAAATAATAAGAACGGTCCATTACCATAATTAACATACTGTTAAAATAATAAGAACGGTCCATTACCATAATTAACATACTGTTAAAATAATAAGAACGGTCTATTACCACAATTAACATACTGTTAAAATAATAAGAACGGTCCATTACCATAATTAACATACTGTTAAAATAATAAGAACGGTCCATTACCATAATTAACATACTGTTAAAATAATAAGAACGGTCCATTACCATAATTAACCTGCCCTTATCAGTCGGGTAGATAACGATACTATCTTTATGATCTAATTCAAAAAGAACGTATTGTTCTGTCCTGGATAGATTAACAAACCCTTTACATCTTTTATAATTATTTAACAAAGAATAAATGTCATTTTCACATAGTTTAACAAACATATCCAGAACAGGGTGCTGAGGTGGTGTAAAACTACTTGTCTTTCTGAACATAAAATCAGTATTACCAAACTCAAAATTGCCATATAGCAATTTTGAAGACACATTCCTAGTAAATGCTCTCAATTCAGTCAAAGTATCTGCTATGTTTGCAACTTGTGCAGGGATAAAGGATAAACCTTTATTAAGTACAATTTCAGTGGTCAGTAAGATGTGGGGACACATTCAATGTTCTACAACCTATACCGACAGATTCAGGATGTAAATCCCAGACTGTCACTGCTATACTGAATGTGGCAGTCATCACACCTATCATTGTGTACAATGGCACCCTTGCTATGACACTACACAGATATATTGCACAACTGTAGCAGTCACACAGATTCCATGGTACACCAATACACAGTATAGATAACATGTTCTATGGAGTCCATGTCATAAGCGTACATGTGTAGTCGGTATCCAAAATGCTTTGGAGGGGATGTGTATGGGTCTATACAGGGAGGTATCAGATCCCACTGTGTACCTCCTGCATATTCATGGCAGGCCTAACAAATGTCTTACCTGGTCTGCATGACTACAACATCACTATGATATACTTAGTACATGCTGGAGAGACAGGTATGTAACACAGAGACTACATCCTACATGAACCAGGCTCCCCATGCATGTGAAGCAAACATCTCCTGTGACACACATCATGTGCAGGTTACAAAATGGGATGCAGAACATGACAATCATAACTGGTGTCAGGCAACTATCTGCACTGAACACAGAATATTTGTGGTTGGGTCATCTCCATCACCACAGGTTGCAGATGTGTGAGTTCCTACAACCCTGGTGACACTTATCAAGGGTAGCAAACCTGTTCACCAATTAGGGATGCATGAATATGCTGAATGCTGCCATTGTTCTTGTTAGTCTGTTATAAACATATGAATCTATGGAGCCATGCACTCATAGTGCTATACCTTGCTGAAGACATATTTCTGCACCTCTGACATACCATCATGTGCTGCTTTATTGCAGCTGTGTATCTATAGGTTATCCCAACAGACTCCTGAAACAGAAACATTCACAGGTCCATGACACACCTGTCATTGTGTAACTATACAGCTATTACAACATCATGCAATATAAGGTTCACAAAAGTATGCAGTGCACTTGTGACAAATAGAAAACATACAGTATCTGCCATTAACCAGTAGAAGTGGCATGGCAAAACAACACTGCATTACACAAGTACATATTATGTAATATAGTCACCCTGTGCATCAGACACATAGTGTGTATAGGTTCATAGGTAGGTACTAGGCTATTGGCCCAAGGGCCTAAGTAATCCTAACCAACAAGGTTTTCTGGCTTATGCCACCCAAAAAAGTTATAAACATAGTTGCATTTCCCTTCATCGATGGCAAGGATGACAGGGATGTGGCACACACGTATCATCACTTGCACAGGGTGTTGTGTGGGGGTGCAGGAGGCCTAGGCTGACTCAAATGGTTGACAGCATGTGTGTGAGTCAGGAAGGGAAGCAGATAAGTTGGATTATGGAAAGGTGCCGTGTGTGTCTGTAGCTGAACTTTATTTGATAGTGGTGTGTGAGCGTGTGCATGTACACAGTCAAGCTCTGTGCTAGCCCTACATGGGTGTGTATGTTAGACAGATTTGGACTGTACATGGTAGAGTTGACACTTCACTCTCTCTGGCCATGAACACAGGATCTGGCTCTGCCAGGAGTTGTACTGGCACTTCCATGCCCAAGGTCAGAAGCGGTGCTAGTACCTGATGGTGACTACTGTCTGCTGGGACCATGTCCCACACAGGAGCACCCAGGACCAGGAGCCCATGGCCTGCTACATCATGGACATCATACACCCCTCTGTAGTGCTGGATGTACTGCCACTGCATAAGTGTGCTTGGTCATGTGGAATCTCAGCAGATGGGGATGCTGACCTATGTCTGCGAGTCTGCTGCTCAACTCCAACCACATGTTCCAGCACAGACAGTGTGTGGTCCAAGACATACACTGTCTCAGCCCACCCTCTGTCCACTGCATCAGTGAACCAATCCAGGGTATTTGCAATGTTGTGCAGGCAGTCACAGATGTCAGACTGTGCTGCATCCATAACCCAAACCGTATGTTTGGGGTTCCATTCAGAATGTGCCTTTGCCTCCATGATGGTGCAAAACATGCACCAAGTGACCCGCAATGTGACACCTGCAACAAGTGGTGGATGGACAGCAGGCCACCTACAAACACCCCTGTCAATCCACCTGCATGGGAACCAACTCTCTGGCTATGGCCAGTGTCTACACTCACTGGAGCCATAATTGCGACACTTTCCTATTCAGTGTCCCCACCCTCTGACTGTCTAATATCTGTGGCCTCTGGGGACAGGGTATGTGTGGACATAATGACTGTGTGCAGTGACAATGAGAGCAGAAGAGGGATGTCAACCTCTGCAACAGATTTAGCCCCAAAACTCACCTCCTGTGCCACATTATGGTGACCATCATCATCAGAATCTGAGGAGACACTGACATCAGGTTGTGAAGGGGGCAGAGACCAACCCCCCAGTCACCTGTGATAGAAACGGAAAAGGCAGTACATTAATACCTACACTATTATGCTCTGAAGTACTATGCTGTGATATATGTAAGGCTCTATACACTGTCATCACTATGACAGACCTACTGAAACCCAACCTCATATAGTAGGACATGAGTACAGTACTCTTCCCGCAAACAGCTGTAGTTACTTGAAAATAACATCTCATTACACTGCAATCTCATCAGCAACAGTGAGGTACACTGTTGACATTTGTATAAACTCTGCACAGTTGACACATATGACACTATGTAGTGTCCTGACAATACTGTCACATCTATCAGTGTGGTCACGCCTACAAGGCATAGATATGAGTCTAACATGTACAATCAGAATATATGTGTGCA
The DNA here is from genome assembly GCF_019279795.1 of Protopterus annectens. NCBI lineage: Eukaryota > Metazoa > Chordata > Ceratodontiformes > Protopteridae > Protopterus > Protopterus annectens. Next base: position 758,695,971 of record NC_056746.1, read on the forward strand.
GTTGGCAATCATGCTTACAGTACAGCAATGCAGGCAGCAGGCCTGGGATGACAGTCTAGGGATTACTTTTTTGTAAACCTACATCTATAACAAAACAGTGGCATGCTTACCAGGAGCAGGACCACAGGCTTAACCAATACCTAACATATGTAAAGTTGAGGGTGAGGTAATGTCAGTACCACTGCATGTTCCACTACCACAAAGTAATATGTCCATATATCTCACATTTACAGTAGATACTGTGTTAATTGTTATACTGGTCAAACTCTGAAAATGGCAGTCAAACTGTAGTGAAACCCTTCTCCCCCAACAAAAGCAGACAGACCTGACAGCCACATAACACTATGTATGCCCTGACATACTGAATGCTACAGTATTGCAATGATCATTAAACTAAGCTTACCCGCATGCTCCTCTGCCATGGACACTGTGGCACCCACATCCATGATGTAGTGTGTGATGGATGACTGGGAGCTGTCCTGTATGCCTAGATTTTCCTGGAATTCCACAATGGCTAAGAGTAGTTCTTATGCTGCAGGCCACCACTGGTGGTGACGCAGTCTCTGGATACATATGCTGCTCTTTTGCATGTAGCATTGATCATGTCCATTGTACAGTGTTGAACCTGCTCATATGCCCTTCCCTGATGACCAGTGGCATTGACATCACTGACAAGGTCAGCCCACAATACTTCCCACTGTTCACTGTTGTGCCATCCCCTGGATGGTAAGATTTCATTGTGTCAATGGAGTGCTTCCACTATTAACTTGTTCTCTGCATCCGTGAAAGCTGCATACATGTTCCCTGAAAGACAACAACATGGGAACACATGTCAGGATCACATATGTGGAAGTACACTCTGTACAGATTCAGCAAGGACAGAATGGCTGACAATATACACTGCTTGATCACACATGTCATATCTCACAGTATACAAACATACTAAGCATGCGGATACAACTAGGATACTGGCAGTAGTCAGATATTCCCATGTGTGCCATGACAGATACTGATGTATGTTCATACAACTGACACTGGAGCCTATTGTAGTATGTCCCCAAGGGGCAACCCCCCTGATAAAATGTCAAACTTATTGTGCCAAACAAATAGCAGTGTGCACTTACAACCATTGTAAAAGGAGAGGTCCACAAGCCCAGTGTGCCATATTGACAATATACATTCCACCCTTGATGTCTTGCACATCCTCTGTATATGTAACAAATCTGGAGATTATTGACATGCCATTATCACAGTTCTAAGAAAGGCTTACTGTTGTAATCCCTATTTCCCCATAAATATAATCAGACATCTGTATCTTGATGTAAACAAGATGGTTACATACCTGATGGAGTGCAGTACTCCTCTACTGATATGTACTGATAGTTAATACTTTGCATACCCATGGTCTGTGTGAGTGAAGCCTCATACATAATGGTTCCCCAAAGCCAGCTGCTTGCCTTTTTAACATCAGCAAGTGATTGCTCTTAACCAATGTGTGGTTCTGAAATGCTAATTGCAGACAACACAGCTGATTTACACTATCGTCAGCCAGTCACATGCAACCACAGTACAAAATATAATGCCTTCATATATATTAGGTGCCCTTTCTGATATGTTATGCTGGACATTACCGGTGTGAGGAGTCTACTTCATAGCAGAGGGTAGGTCTGTAGCAGCAACTTTTATATAGAGATGGGTGTGCTACAGGCTGCAACTGCTGCTGCAGGTAATAGACATAGACAGAGAGTATGATCACTTTGGAGGGCAACATGCTGTAGCAGTAACTGTGGGAGCTGTGCCAGTCTTGTTGTAGAGGCAGAGCCAGAGTGAGTCTACCCTTTCGAGTCCAGTTAAGGCATGTGCTTAAGGTAAGTATGTTAGACAACAGTATCACTAACAGAGTACTAGGCCACATGTTTGTTGTGTCCTTGAGCAACATGGGTGATTAATATAAAAGAATGTCCACCATTGGGGCAACTGTCTAGCCATGTGTTACAGTGTGGTAGTAATTTGGAGTGTGTATGAGGGCAATCTTTGCTACAAGCAGGTACTTCAAATGTGTATGTTAGGTGTGTAACTTTGCTTATCAGTACTGTAGGTTTGAATGGATTGTGTAGTATACTCTGATATTAGTGGCCCTTATTTGCAGTGCCTGAGTTGAATTTCTCTGTGAATGCATATTAATACATGGCATGACACTTTATACACTTATACTTTTGCTATAGGGATATGTGAAGTGTGTTATTATCTGCAGGCCTGTGACTTCCATCCGTGAAATGCAGACATTTAATTTGATATGCATTGTGTGGATAAAGAGATCATGACTCAGTCATTATTTGTTGGCCTCACAATGCTATAATTCCAGTGCTACACACAACTGAATTTGAACCCAGGATTGTTGGTGGCAAAATGTACCTTTTGCAAGGTATTCAACAGACTGAACTCCTGAGTCACTGCTACAGTAGATGTATTTGCAAGATATATGTGCATACATACAGGTTGTGACAACAATTTTCAACATCCATCAGTATGTGCATGGCTGTATATGGATGTATTTCTGCACCAGGGTCCTAGTTGAACATGTATTTTGCCATTAATGCCTTAGCAGGTCTCTTTGTACATGTTGCTGATAAAAGGGCATATCTACCCGCTATCATAGGCCTCACTTACACAATTATTATGTTATTGGCTTTCTAGTGGTGTACTATTGCAACAGACTTTAAGTTACACTCCCATTTTTTTCAGTACTTTCAATTAGGTTTGTGTGGTGCTCAGCTTCACTGAAACATGGTTAATGACTGTAACTGGCAGTTAGTGTGTTTTGTTTAAACCATATGTTTTAATTAAGAGTTGCGTGGCATGGCAGGTTAATGCAGTGGTCTGCAGGTGTGATGGTCCTGAATTCAAAATATGGGACAGGTGTTTATTTTGTAAGAGTGTATTACAATTTTAAAGACACATATAGTCAATATAGCTCTATTTAGCAAACTTACCGAAGCTCTGCAATGTGGTGTGTCACACAGGGCCGTGCAAAAAAAAATAAAGAAAAAAAAATAGGGAGAAAGGAAAGTAGTTAAATGTGGTGCACGCAGGGGGAAAACATAGTGAAAGGCAGGTATGGGATGTGCAGGAAGGGTGTAGGAAAGAACCATAGTTATCCATTTCTTGTACAGCAACAACTGTGCACTTTGACAGTATTTCTACATGACTTTGAAGTCTCATTCCCAGAGAAAGGGGTGAGGACAACATAACTGCATTGTCAAGCCAGTTGGACCAAATTATGTGTGTCCAGTGGACATGTGTGTGAAATGGAGAGCTATGCATGGGACAACATTTTTTTTGAGGGGGGGCAGGTGTCCATTTTTTTTTTGCTAAGGTGAAAGTGGAATTTGGGGAAGGGGCATAGGTATGTGTGGGGTAGGTAAGGTGGGTAGGTGAGGATGCATTTCCTGACAGATAAGACAAACAAGACAGGAGACAGGGGCGGTGTGTGACACATGAGGGGAGTGAACACCTTGAATAGGGAGGGTGTTGTGGAATCTAACTCCCTTGTGCCTCCATAAGGCAGCAGCATGACTCACATCCCCACCCATGGGACTGTCTGCAGTTCTCCATCAAGGCCCCAGAGGTGGCAGTGCTGAAGGCTGGGCACCTGGGTGAGGCTGCCATACTAGATACATAGTCCTGAGTAGCATCCTGCCTTCACCCAGAATGATACCACAGTATAAGAACAAAATGATTGACTTCAACAATTGGCTAAGCTTTTGGTGTCATTCAAACGGGATCCAGTATATGTCTGCCTGGGATGACATGATCAACAGACCACGATGCTTTGCCAGTGATAGTCTGCACGTGTCACCTCTGGGATTCAGGTTACTGGCTAAGGCTCTTGCCACCCAATAGTGCCTTTTTTAGGCAAAGTTCAAAGGACAAAACCACAACCATAACAGATACAAGCATGCAAAATCTGAAGGTAATGCTACACAATGCTAGAAGTCTAAACCTCAAAATGCACTCTCTCGAGGCACTCCTAAAAATGGAGAACATCGATATCTGTGCAGTAACTGAGACCTGGTTCAAGGCTCCAGTGAGCACCCCTGCAACACCAGGCTACAACTCTTACCACATTTTTCGACCACCATACCAGGACCAAAGCACTAAAGGTGGAGGAGCATCCATATTCACCAAGGATATTCAAAACACCAGGCTAGTTGCCCAACACAATGCATCTGAAATTCTCTAGGTGCAACTAACACTAGGTAAGACTGCAATCCAAATTGTAGCTTGCTACAGATCCCCCACCATGCCCCAAGATTCTCACTACACCTTTCTAAACATACTGGAAAATATTAAGATACAACCAAACACCTTAATACGGGGTGATTTCAACTACCCTGCCATTAACTGGGAAAACGACTCTTGTACCAACACCTTTGCCCAACGGTTCTTGGAATTCATAAATTCCAAAACCTTGGATCAACTAATCCATAGTTCCACCAGTAGCTCCAATATCCTAGACCTGGTCATTACCAACATGGGAAATTGATGCTCCACACCTATGATCACCCCCTCATTGGTCAGGTCTGACCATAAGCTAATCACCCTTGATATCCACATCCCACCCCCACTCCACAGTTAGGAAACCTCTGTAAAAACTTCTCCAAATCCAACTTCATGCTACTGAAGTCAGAAGTGACAAACTTCATGACACCCATGCAGATGGGAACTGAAAGTTCGACTGCTGAATCCTACATTAAGGCACTGTATGAGCACATCCACTGGTGCATGAATTGTGCCATCCCCAACAGAACCAAGATGCTCTCCTCCAAAAAAAGGAAGACAATTTGGTGGTCCCTTGCCATAACCAAACTTTGCAACAAAAGGAAGAAACTGTTGCAGAAAAGAGGAAAATCCCAGGATGCAAAAAACTCCCTTACCAGCCTCAGTAAGAAGCTGAGATCTCTCATAAAATCCTCCAAAGCTAGTTATGAAAATAAAATTGCCAAAGATTCCAAAGACAACCACAAGGCATTCTATAACTATGTCAATAATCTAAATGGCAATGCTCAGATCTGCTCTGAGCTACAACAGAATGCCATTAAATATACTGATCCCAAGGATATTGCCAATATCCTGGCAGATCGATTCAGTGCAAACTTCACCCCCTCTCACCACCTAAAGGGCCCATCTCAATACCAAAAGATTGCCAAATTCTGGTAATAACTGCCACACAGGTAAAAAATGAATTCTCCAAAGCTAAGAATACAGCATACATGGGACCAGATGAAATCCCAGGCTGTGTACTACATGAGCTACAAAATGTAAAAACAACAGGCAGGAATCCACACAAATTTTAAAAGACCTCGAGGTCTATTAAAATTTGTTTGGATTCCTGCCTTTTTTTTTTACGTTTACAGTATTTAATTTTTTGTATTTTGTTTGTTTCTCCTTTTTTTATAGTGAGTGAATCTTCGTTCAATATTCCAAGGATTTTTAGAGAAGACACACTGGATGGTAATCAAAGAACATTGGACAATTTTGTTACACATCCTGATGTTGGGCTTGCGGCAGGGGCGATAGGTGATAGCACTTCTGCCTCTAATATTGCCTCTGGTTCTTGCCATTTTTTTTTGAGAAGTTTGAACAAGCGAGAAGGTGCACAGTGGATAATCCATTTGCAGCAGTTGGACAATCTAGTTCCTCTTTGAGTCTCCTGGGTGAGTCGGGTGTTCTGGTAGAAAGATTGGAACATCTGTTACATAGAGAAATGACTACTTATTTCACTATATTAAGTTTACAAAGATATATTGATCTTGATATAACACCAAGGGGGCTAAGAGTGTTCAAAAGGCCTTCTACTCCTTTTGATATGTCTGATGAAACAGATGTACAATTTTCTAAGAAATGGTTAACGACAGCTCATCGCTGCACTTTAGAATGGATATCTATTCTATTAGACCGTGATCGCATTAAACATAACAGACTTAAAGAGGAAATTAAAACTATCCATAATGACTTGTTGAAGCGGTTTTCCACTGGTCAACTAGATAAATATTTATCTGGTATTAATATTGGGCTGGGGAAGCATGAAAATGAACTCATTGACCATAAGAGCACCAAACTCAAAAGAGATTTAAAGGACTATGAGAATAATCGTGCTTATTTATGGCCTAAGCCTACACGCCCTATTCAAAATAAGGGTTCTGGCTCCATTAAGAAGTTGTCTGCTTCTTCTAGGAGTGTGTCGTTTGCATCAGATGTTTCTTGTATTTCTATTGAGGGTGACGGAGAGGCAGAACAGTTTCCAGCTTTAAGAGCAGCTCAGAATCCCTCTAGATTAGACAATGACTTTCGGAAAGGGAATCAACAACTCAATAAGGGATTCAATGAGCGGAAAAGAGGACAATTTCAATCTGGGAAGATCAATAACTGCAACAGAACAGGCTTTAACAACAAAACAAGTAAATGGTACTGAATCAATTGTTATTTCTGTTGTACATAATATATCTGGTGTGTTGTTGTCTAATGAACAGCTTAAAGTTTTTAATTATGGTTTGAAATATATACCTACAGTTATACCTCGTTTGTATGAACTTAAGTGCGATGTTTTTAAATTGTGTCGTAAAATTCATTTGGCATATTTCTTTGCTAGTAAGCAGGGTAATGACCATTTTTATGAACAAGATAGTATGGATGATAGTTTTTATTCTTGCACATCTGACCCCGAGGAGTGCTTTGAATATGGAATTATAACTAATGCTTATAGTTTACTTGATACTAATAAGATCAAATATAAAACCAATTTTATTCCTCCATATCAGCATGAACATATTAAATGCTTTTCACAGATGTTAAATTATGCTATAGAAGATGCTTTTCATAATTTTATGCAACATAAAAATAAAGTGGTATATAATTTAAGCATGAAAGAATGGAAGGAAGTTCAGTTGCTGGCTAGGAATGAACAAGTAGTCATTAAACCTTCTGATAAAGGAGGCAAAATAGTTGTCATGAATGCTGAACAATATTACAACATGTGCATGCTACATTTAAATGATCATAATACTTACAAGAAAAGTAATATAAATAAATATAAGGCAATAAAAGAATGTGAATTACTTATCCACAAGGGTGTGAGGTATTTTTCACAGATGGATAAAGATAAGAAATTTAATTTAGAGGATAGTGAGTTAGCATTATTTTATTGTTTGCCCAAAATCCATAAAAATGATGTCAACCTGCCTGGTAGGCCGATTGTGTCTGCTCAGAAATATTTTTTGTCAGCCATTGGTACACTTCTACATGAATATATGCTACCTCATGTGGTTAAACTATCTAGTTATATTAGAGATAGTTTTGATTTTTTGGACAAATTGACAGGATTTCAATGGTGTGATGATATGTTTTTTATTAGTGCTGATGTCAGTCTTTATACTAGCATCCAACACCAGTACGGGCTGGAGGCAGTGAAGTACCTTTTAGGTGAAAGTCCTGAATCATATTATATAATGGAAATGTTAGATATTTGTTTAAATAACAACTTTTTTATGTTTAATGAACAGATATATAAACAGATATAGGGCACTGCCTTGGGGGCATCTTTTGCCCCCATGTATACCAGTTTAATGATGGGATTGTATGAAATGGAACATTTATACCATATTAGTTTCTTTAATGAACATGTTGTTCAATATTTTCGTTTTATCGATGATCTTATTTTTATTTGTAAAGGAGGTTTATCGATGTTAATCAGTTTATGGAAGCAATGCAAAATAATAGGTATGGATTGTCTTTTGATGGCATACAGGTGGGTAGACACATTACATTTTTGGATTTAGATCTATTTGTGGAAGAGAATAATGTTTTATGGACATCTGTACATAGAAAGATTTCAGATGACAATCAGTATTTGATGGGTACTAGTTGCCATCCGGCTCATACAATAGCCTCTTTACCTTATGGTAAGTGTTTGAGGTTAAGACGGTTATGTTATAATAATGTAGACTTTCTTAGGGAAGTTAACACTATGATTAATATGTTTATTTCAAGGGGGTATAATAGGCAAATAATTCAAGTAGCGGTTGATAAGGTTACTAATGATTATTGCAAAATTAGCACAGGACATGATATAATAGGTGGAAATACAAGACATACTATTAATAATGATCAAAGAATGATTTACTTTGTGTTGACTTATGTGCTTTTAGCAGTATTTTGACTGAGCTGGTCAAATACTATTGTTTTTTTTTTTATTTAAATCTGCTGATTTGGCAACGTTAATTTCCCCTTCTATAGGTATTTCATTTAGGAGAGGAAGAAACCTCAAAGACATTTTAGCACACAATAGATTTAAATACTCAATTTGTGGATGGAATGTCAGAATTATGAATGTCAAGGGCACCATGTCATGTGGTCATTGTAATGTATGTCATTATGTTGTGTGAACTTTTGAATATATAAATGGTTATGCATTTTGTGTTAATGACATATACAATTGTGAAACTAAAGGAATCATTTATTCCCTAAGATGCCCCTGTGGTCTTGTGTATATATATATATATATATATATATATATATATATATATATATATATATATATATATATATATATATATATATGAGAAAGTAAAAGGAAGTAACAAGACTCCAGGTGCATATTAGGAACATTATTAATAAAAAAAGAAGGTAATGGTACTTAAGTATTATTGCAACCATATTTTCGCGGTGATGGTGGTTGCTTCTCGTTGTGTCAAGTAGTACCAAGAAGTATTAAAAAGCTCAGAAACATGTTTTCTTTAATATTTTGTGTTTTTAGAAAGGTATATCAGTTAAACAGCTGAAAAAATAAGGTTTGAAAATAGGTTTCCCCTTTACTGCCAGCATCTCATATCAGTTAAGCAAGTCCCATTCTACTTCAAATGCATTAAGCAATCCACATCTTCTGAGCTTCCTACATAGAAAAACAGTACAACAGCGACTGAGCAATATCTTCTGAGCTTTCTACACAGAAAAACATTACAACAGGGACTTAGCAATCCACATCTGTTGAGCTGTAACACATAGGAAAATCAATGACATTCAATCAGCCTTTGCCCTGAGAATAGAAGCACCACAACATAAAAGCAAAGCAGTACTGTCTGCTTCTTACAAACATTTCAAACCTGTTTGCAAACCTTTTCTTATTTTTCCTGACAAGCTTCTATTCTAAAGTTTCTTCAGAACTGTTTGTAAAGCTATAAGAAATAGAGTTTACCTAACATAAATTGCATGTGTACCGTTTCTTCTTTTCACCAATACATCCAAACAGAACAGGGTAAAGCTGAAAAATAATCCTTTTCACACAAGAACAGCACTAAAAGTAATTCTTTACACAGTACGAAAGCAGCTAATCCGTTTGAACTATGCATGAGTATAACATTGCACGCTAACTCCCACACTGTTTTCAGGCCAGCGTACGTATACGCGCAACTACTGTGATCACTGAATTCAATGCTTGACATCTTTAAAGCAAGCTACCCACAAATCCTAAAATTTTAACCCTTAATTATTTTACAAACCCACCACCAATATCCTAGCAGACTTCTTAACAGTTTACCCCTCCTGATTACACTTATCTGTTGTTGTTTTAGTAAAAGACAAGAAAGCATACCATGTTGCAAAATCCGGTTGCGATAATACATAAGTACCAAAGATAGTCCTGTGACCAAGCACCTTATGCAGGTTCATGATTCTAATCCTGATGGCTTACAAGCCATGATTTTGGAACAAGTGCAAAAAGGTGTGTATTCTGATCAACTGTATAAGAAAAAAATATTATAGTAAGAAAGTATTTTTATTTTGAAGTATGATACTTTGTCTCCTCGGGGTCTTAATGTTGAGTTTAACTGGAGGTTTTTAATTTAGAATGTGTTTAATGGTTATTAGTTAATTTAACTGTTTGTTGGTAAATTGATTGATTTGTCAGTGTATTTAAACTGAGATGAGTTTGTAATGTTTTATTCTCCAGGAAGGCGTTTGTCGAAGAGCTAAAAAATAGGTCTATTAAAATTTGTGTGAATTCCTGCCTGTTGTTTTTATGTTTACAGTATTTAGTTTTTGGTATTTTGTATGAACTACAAAATGAACTGGCACCTCACCTAAATGTCATGTTTAATCATAGCCTCACCTCAGGCTTCGTGCCCACTGAGTGGCACACAGCTACAGTTATCCCTCTCCACAAGGGGGGATCCAACTTGGATCCCAGGAACTACTGCCCCATCAGTCTGATGAACCTAATCTGCAAGGCCATGGAACATATTATCATAGAACTTATAAGCAAAGACACTGGCAACCTTCAAACACTGGACCCCATGCAGTTTGGGTTCATGAAGGGCTGATCCTGTCTCCTGAACCTGATTGACTTCTTCGAATCAGTCTCCAGAGCCGTGGATATGGGTAAGGTGGTCCACACTGCCTATCTGGACTTTGCCAAGGCCTTCAACACCATCCCCTCACTCTGGAATCATAGATAAACTTACTAAGCTGGTCTTTAATGCCTGCATCACTCGATGGCTTACTGACAGAACCCACACTGTAAAGTAGCCAAATCCAAATCCAGATCCAGACAAGTGACAAGTGGAGTACCTCAGGGTTCAGTCCTGGGACCGCTCTTGGTTGGCATCTACTTCTCTGAAGTACAGGCCAACACTAAGGGACTCTGGCTAACAAAGTTCGCAGATGACTGCAAACTGGGAGCCATTATTAAATCCCCATATTATGTGGATATTCTACAAAAGTGCCTTACAGAAACAGATGCTTGGTGCCAGAGCCATGGACTCAAGCTCAATGCCAAGAAATGTATAGTTATCCCCTTTGGGAAAAAAAAAATGTACTCGTGAATTACCACATAGTTGGCAGTACACTAAACAACGAAAGTGTGATGAGAGATTTAGGGACACAGGTGGACAGTGGTCTCACCTTCGATAACCACATCACCACAACAGTCAGGAAATCCTTCTAGGTCCACACCTCATCACTAAGGACTTTTCATCCAGAAAAAAGGAGGTCATTGTCCCACTGTACTCATCCCTCATTAGACCCATTATAAAATACAATGCCCGGTTTGGTATATACCTCTCAAGATATCTGCAACAACTGGAAAGGTTGCAGAAATACCTCACTACAAGAATCACAGACCTAAAGCAGGTGTCCTATGCTGACCATCTAAAAAAACTCCACCTATACTCTGTCGCATATCATCTACTCAGAGGCGATCTCTGCTTAACATACAAGGCCATATCAAACCCAGAGCTGTTTGACATGCTACACTTAAAGAAATCCCAATCCCTCAGAGACACATGCTGCAGGGATCTAAACTTTGTCATCACAATGAACAAAACATGCTGGATGGATAGGTTCCTGAACCAGTGACTCCTCAGACTCTGGAGTTGACTGCCCATACATGTCAAGCAGAGCACCTCTTTGGCCCTCTTCAAAAGGAACCTTGATGATTGGATGGGAGATAGGAAATTCACCCTGGGGATCATGTCAGTTGCCCTGCTAGAAAGGGGTCCAGGGAAGTAAATACTGTGGAAAGAAATAACCAGGGAATTGTTATGGCTAGGCTTGTATAAGCCCTCGGGCTGATAGCCTAGTACCAACCTATGAACCTATGAACCTATGACCAGCATGTCCTCAATCTGGTGCAGGTGGCAGTTAAACTCATGGTAGACTATCCTATGCAACAAAACCAGCAGCTCAGCCTGGGTGATGATTCCCCCTCCACCACCACTCCCAGAGGGGGCCCGGGCCTGTCCCAATCCTGTTAGGTGGGACTATCTGATGCTGCAGGTAGTGCAGTGGCAGCAGATGGAGAACCACTGCTCTGGGTCCCAGACATGCTGGGACCCGGTGCCATGGCTAGATGAGCAAGGTAGGTGGATCAGCTGGAACCAGCCTACCTTGATGTGCTGTGGTAAATAAGGTATAGCAATAAGTTAATGTTAGTAATAACCAAACCATTATTAGTATTAATGGAATGGAAAATCATGTTTATAAATCCAAACACATATTAATGTAAATTATGTGTAACACAACATTAAGTAACAAGTAAGTCAGTATGTTAACAGCATTCCAGCATGGATTAAACCATAAGGCAAACAAAATTGTTAGTTTAACAAAATGTGTTAATATTGACTCATAATAAAACATAATAAAAAATCATAATTTACAGAAATATAGTTATGTTAAAATTAAATCATAATAATAAATAATAAATAAATGAAGATAAGGGGTGGGGAGAGAGAGAGAGAGAGAAACATACCATTACTGACAATGCAGACTATATCCCTGAAAACACTGATAATAAATACTCTACAGGTGTGTTGTGTCAGTTTTGAGTACAGTGACTACAATTCTCATATAGCTGATGTAGCATGTACTTACCTCTCAATCTGTTAGCATGTGTCAGTATGGGTGAAGCAATAACAAATTCAGGAACACAACTGCACAGAACAGTTTCACATAATGTGGACTTATATAGCTACCAATGTGTTCTGTAAGTGGATTTGGTACTACACTGGATTCTAGGGAATCATTTTTCTAGTAATCCATGACAGATAGATTCAGCAGTTTTAATTACATTACAAGAAATCATAACACGTGAGAGGCATGTTTGTGTACAGTACATAAACTAGACATCCATCATGCCTTAGTTGGCTGGCATGGGAATAGAACCCAATAGCTGTGACTGCAGGGGACAGCTGAAAAAATGTAACTATTGACTGCAGCAACTTAGTACAGACATGCAAGGAATACAGCCCTACTAGAGCTAGTTAGACAGATTTATTTAGGTATCAACAATGCTGCTTAACACTTTATTGGTACTCCTGCTAAGTGTCTGTGAAATATAAGCACGATCATATCTGCTCATAACATGGGCTACCTCAACCATATACCTTTTGTTCCTGGAGTGGAAGAAAATGAGAGGATTATGTGGCTGAATTTGTTATGCATTCTAGAACTATTACAGTGTTATACTTGAATGCAGTGACAGTAGAATGCACATGCATGGAATACAGACGTACTGCATTTATTCTAATAGATTTCTTTAGGAATCAACAATACTGCTTAATACTTTATTGGTATTGTTGATAAATGTCTGTGAAATTCATACACAATATGTGCCCATAGAGTGGGTTACCTCAAACATGTACCTTTATTACCTGGAGTAGGAGGAACAGAGAGCATTATGTGACTGAAACTGGCCTGGAGACAGTGTTAAACTTGACTGCAGCAACTTTATTGTAGACAAGCAATACATACAGTTCTACTGCAATGCTTATGACAACCCTATCCTACTGTACACCATTTTGCTTACTGTTATTAGTATTGTTTATTGCAATATAGTTGTTACTGTTCATTTACTGCACTACACTTCTAATTGCCCATTTATTGCACTACAGTTCTAATTGCCCATGTATTGCACAACAGTTTTTATTGTGTATACTTTATTACAATTAGCATAATAAATCTGTACTTACCACACTCATGGTGCAACCTGGCCAGGTGCCATGGACTCAACACTGCAAGCCCTCTCATCTGCAACTGTTGGAAAAGAAGCAGATCATTATGCTTGCCAGATTTGTAGATATTCAACTTGAAGTTTGATAAAACAGTGGAAAACTTACTTACATATTCCTAGCTGATGTCCAAGGTTCCCCACTTTCTCCTCTTTGGGTCATCAAAATGGTGGTGACACTGCTCACCTGTGTGGACATACCAGTAGCACCGGCGAGTTTCCTGGCCAACTTGTCTCAGCCCTCCACCTTACATTCCGAGCCCTGGAACACACCCTGCATCAGCCTGGGATCATAAGTTTTTACCAGGAGCCCAACAAAGACCCTGGACTACTAAACACCCCATCTCTGTGCCCAAAAGCATGTGCCTTCACCAGCACCGACTGACATATCAATAGATGATTAGACTTCAGTGACTGTTGTAGAAATCCTGCCTATTGATCTTAATATGGGCAGTTTTCCCACCCTTACATGTCATTGAGCAACATTCAAAAAAGCGCTGTGTTGTTTAGAATCGCACAAAGCAGCTAAGCAGAGCTAAACAGCATGAAAACTCTCTCAACCGAGGTTTTTGATTAGCTTAGGAGCACGCAAACAGTAGTAGCTGTTAACATGTTTAAGCAGTGCTCAGCATAGTGCATCAATGTCATATTTCACAATTTGTTTTAATTAAACATATATAATAACTTAAATTAGAGACATCTTATGACTGCTACAGACTCAAAGCCTGGACCTACTAAACATCAGGCTGTAACTTTACCCATTTAGCTTCTTGGATATAAACAAAAACTAGTATACCTTCACATATACTACTGGGCTACCTGTTAGCATTGCTGAGAACCACACCATGCTGTGCAAACACTCTTAACCAGAAATAATTAATTACATCCAATTTCTATTTTTAGATGTCTGTCAGCTGTCAGCTATGTATGGGTAAATGCTGCTTGGCTCTGCGGCACTCTACGTCATACTGCGCCACACAACTGGCCAAATAAATAAATAAAATTACATAATTATAATTAATTTCATCCGGTTTCTATTTTTAGATGTGTAACAGGTGTCAGCAGTCTATATGTGAGCACAGCTTGGCATTGCTTTGCTCTGCACAAACAGAGAGGGAAAAGTAAAAAACAAATTCATAACAATAACATATTACACATTTGAGCTAATTCAATGCATTCCAACAGTAGCGAGGGGCATTAGAGGGAGCCTCATCCTGTACATAACATCTGACCAGGCATCCACAACCAAGGGTGGTTGCTGCAATTCTCCCTACATGAATTCAATATCCCTGTTCCTATGCTCTCCCTCTGTAGTGTGCCATGATTAATATGCATGGTGCACTGCTGAGAGGGAACTGTGGCCGTGTACATGGATACATTTCATGTAGGCTCTACATGGTGCCTACACAGATTTTATTAAATCTTGGGGAAACACAAAAGCAATACTATAAAACAACTAGTATTAAGAACACAAACAGATTTCTGTTGAAAGTATTATTAGGTAGTTGTGCAATATGAGAAGCATCAGACACCTTACTGGCAGAAATGCATTTTCCAGTCCTCTTTCTCAGCTTGCCACTTGAAACAGCTGTATGGGAAGTCTGAGTTTTATACATCAGATTATTATTCTATTTATAGGAAATGACCTCATCCAATGAGTTACAGATTCTTTGACTACAAGACAGAAATAATTGGAGGCTATCAAGAAATAAAATGTGCGCCTTAATAATTCTTCTTTAAAAAAGTGACCAATGTGCCTTCTGCTTTGTGGCATTATTGGAAGGGAAGATGTTCTTCTCCTTAAAGCTGTTATTTTCAACTTTAATAATATTGATTCAGCTGAAAAAACAGAACAGAGGTAAGGCTCCAAGTTTCTTCAAACAGTTTTATTGTCAAAATACACAAGCACTTTCACCATTAGGCTTCTTCAGGTGTATCAAGTAACACACTTACACCTACATTTATACTAAAAGTCACATGATCACACACTAAAACTCTTAAAGACATATACAAAATATATATCGAAAATATATAATACATTTCTTTAAAAACATAATACATAGACATAAATAACTGTGCATATAACTGTCTATATAGGCAATTAGCAAATGCATATAAAAAAACATTATATATAGTTGTGCTATCTACACAGTGGTCTGTTTTTCAAGATAGGTCTTAATGGTATGCGGTCATTCAGACCATGTCCATCATTTGCTCTCAGCCTCACTATCCAATTGGTTTCTAAATTTTTGGTTTGTAAATATAAAGGTATGTTGTACAATGGTCTCTTTAATGTGTTTAGCTAGGGCATTGAACATACTCCCCTTTTTTATGTGATATATATGCTCTCTAATTCTATCCCTAAGTGACCTATCAGTTTTCCCTACATAAAATTTGACTGTGAACCTTCTTTGTTATGTGCTTGGCAGAAATTAAACATACAAACCAGCTTTGGGTATTTAAAACTATTGTCAGAAGCTGCTGAGCAAGAAGAACTGAAATTGATGCCTTTAATTAAAAATAAATACTTAGGTTCATAGGTTCATAGGTTCATACTAGGCTATCTGCCCTAGGGCAATTATAAGCCTAGCCCAATTCTGTATGGCTTACGCCACCCCTTGATTTGAGTATACTGTGCCCTTTTTAAGGTTTAGTTTACTGTGCCTCTGTCTAATAGTGACACGGGAGTAATCCCTGGGACAAACCTACGATCCCCCATCCACTTATCGAGATTCTTCTTGAAGAGATTCAGTGAGGTGCTCTGCCTCACATGAACTGGAATTCTATTCCAGAGCGAAGGGAGCCTCTGGGTTATGAACCTGTCCCTCCAGCAAGTTCTATTTATTTCTGTGCTGAGGTTCAAGTCCCTCGAGCGTGTGGCTCTAAGGGATTTAGATTTACTGAGGTGGAGCATGTCCATTAATTCTGGATTTGACATAGCTTTGTATGTCAGGCATAGATTGCCTCGAAGTAGGCGGTATGCAACTGAGTAGAGCTGGTGTTTTTTTAACCGAGCAGTATATGGCATCTGTTTGAGACCCTTGATCCTCTTGGTGAGATACTTTTGGGGTCTTTCTAATTGCTGCAGGTGTCGGGTAAGGTACATCCCAAAAGGGGCATTGTATTCTATGATAGGCCTGATGAGGGATGAATAAAGGGGCACGATTACCTCTCTTGATCTAGATGTGAAACCCTTCATGATGAGGTGGGCTATGTAGAAGGTCTTTCTAACCACTTTGGCAATGTGGTTTTCAAAGGAGAGATTGCTATCAACTTGGGTCCCCAGGTCCCTAATAACTTTCTCTGTACTTAATGGGTTTCCGTCTATGTGGTAATTTGTGGGCACATTGTTTTTGCCAAAAGGTATGACTATACATTTTTTGGCATTTAGCTTTAAACCATGGTGCTGGCACCAGTTATCTGTCTCTGTGAGACCTTTTTGAAGGATGTCTGTGTCAGCTGGAGAGTTGATTATGGCGCCCAGTTTGCAGTTGTCTGCGAACTTGGTGAGCCATAGTCCTCCCATGTTTGTCTGTACCTCGGAAAAGTATATACCGAACAAGAGTGGTCCCAGGACAGAACCCTGTGGGACGCCACTTGTGACCGGTTTTGAGTCTGACATGGCTCCAGCAACTCTCACTCTGTGGGTTCTGTCTTTGAGCCAGTTTGCGACCCATCTTGTGACATAGGGGTTTATATTTAAGCTGGATAGCTTATCTATGATGCCCGAGTGGGGTATTGTGTCAAATGCCTTTGCAAGGTCCAGATAGGCTGTGTAGACTACCTTCCCTTCATCTATGGCTTTGGTGACTGTTTCAAAGAAGTCAACCAGGTTCAAAAGGCAGGATCTGCCCTTGACAAAGCTGAACTGGGTAGGATCTAGTGTCTGTAGGTCCCCAATGTCTTTGTTTATGAGTTCCATGATGATCCTCTCCATAGCCTTGCAGACTAAGCTAGTCAGGCTTATGGGGCGATAGTTTCCAGGGTCCGTAGATGTTCCACCTTTGTGGAGTGGGACCACTGTTGCTGTACGCCATTCTGTGGGCACATATCCTGTAGTGAGGCTGAGATTGTATAGCTGTTTTATTTGAGGGATTAGTTCCTCTTGTAGTTCATGTAGGACACAACCTGGGATGCCATCTGGTCCCATGGAAGCAGTGGTTTTTGCTTTGGAGAGGGCAGCCTTCACCTGAGCATCTGAGATGTTTGGGAGGCAGCCCTCTGCCGGGATAGATATTTGCTCTTTTGGGGGGGAGGGGGGGGGGAAGTTTGCACTGAACCTGTCTGCCAGGATATTGGCAATGTCTGTGGGTTCAGTGTATTTTTTGTCATTTAGAATCAACTCAGAACAAGTCTGGGAGTTGCATCCCAGGTTTCTAACATAACTGAAAAAAGCCTTATGATTGTCTTTGGTGTCCTGTGCAATTTTTCTCTCGAAGCTGGCCTTGGAGGATTTTATGAGGGATCGTACTGATCAGAGATGCCTTCCCTATTAGGATTTTGCTCTATCATGTAGTAGCTTCCTCCTTCTGTTGTACAGTTTATTTATGGCAGGGGTCCACCAGACTGGACACCTGCCTTTGGATGATTGGGTCTTGGTTTTGTTTGGGATAGCATGATCCATGCATTCCTGGAGATGTCTGTAGAATGCATTTATATAGGATTCTGCAGTTTGGGCTGTAGTTTCCACTGGCCCTGGGGGCCTTAAAGGATTCCACTTCGGTTTTGAGAAGTGAGAAGTTCGCTTTTGAGAAGTTTTTCACTGTGGTTTTCTGGGCTGGGGGTGGGGTCAGGATGTGGACATTCAGTGAAATTAATTTATGGTCTGATCTTACCAATGAGGGATATACTTCTGGTGTGGAGCATAGAGTCCCCATGTTGGTAATGATCAGGTCTAGTATGTTGTCCCCTCTTGTGGGAGTGGTGCCTAGTTGTTCCATAGCATTTGAGTTTATAATTTCCAGGAATCTTTGGGCTAAGGTGCTGGGGCTTGAGTAGTGCTTCCAGTCAATGTTTGGGTAGTTGAAGTCGCCCAATATAATGGTGTTCGGAGAGAGCTTCATGTTTTCCAGTGTTTTCAGGAAAGCCGAATGGGATTCCTGACTTTGAGAGGGTGGTCTGTAGGATGCTATAAACTGAAAAGCAGTCTTGCCCACTGTTAGTTGCACATGGATGGTCTCCGATACTTTGTGCAATGCCACTAACCTGGAGGTGTGGATATCCTTGATAAATATGGAAACTCCCCCTCCTTTTGTGGTTCAGTCTGGGTTTTGGGGCTGAAAAGCATGATATGAGGTATAGCCTAGTAGTGCTGGGGTGCTCTCTGGAGCCTTGAACCAGGTTTCTGTCACTGCACAGATATCGATGTTCTCCATACTGAGGAGAGCTTCGAGTGCGTGCATCTTGAGGTTAAGACTTCTGGCGTTTAGCAGCATTACCCTTAGTTTCTTGTTCCTTGTGCTGTCTATGGGGTGGGTTTGACTTTTGAGCCTTGCCTAAAAAAGGCACTATGGGGGTGGCAAGAGCCTTTGTCAATATCTGAAAGCCCAGTGGTGACAGGTGCAAGCCGTCCCTAGCGAAGCAATGTGGCTTGTCGAGCATGTCATCCCAGGCTGACAGACACTGGATCCCCTTTGAATGACACCACAATTTTAGCCAATTGTTAAAATCGATCATTTTGTCTTTGTAATGTGGCATCATTTTAGGTGAGGGTAAGATGCTGCTCAAGGTCAGGGTCATACCAGCCTGGGCTACATGATCAGAGAGCTCCTCTATGTCTCTTTTCATGTAGTCCAGGGAGGTACATCTCAGGTCATTCGCACCAGCATGTACAATGACTGAGTCATATTTGTATTTGCTTTGGAGTGACCTGAGTGCTTGTGTTATGTGGCGGATCCTAGTGCCCAACAGGCAGCTCACTGTGACCTTCTCTTTATTCAGCCTGGTGAGCGGGATGTCAGTGTGTCTGACAATAGAGTCACCTATAACAAGAGTATCAGGTGTGTTATTCAGCCTTAAGGGCTGTGGCTGCTTGGCACACTGACTTTGTGGGTTATGTGTTGTGTGTGTTTTGTTTTGAGGTATTGTTTGCTTGGATGTCTGCTTTGGAGGTCTCTGTTGCTTAGGTAGATTTTTATTTAGAGCCTCCGAGTATGTTTTTGTGTATTTATGTATTTGGTTCGCTGATGTGGTGGGACTACGTGATACTGGAATTGTGTTATGTGAGGTTACCTTCTGCTCCTGACTGGTTACACCAGTTTTGAGATGAGAGAGCTCAGCCTCCAGTTTGGCTAAATAGTTACATCTCTCACATATATTTGAACCTGTTTGGAGGAGGAGAGGGTTGTCCGTGTACATGAGACAGTTGTAACATTGCCTCAAAATTCCCAGATTCACCAGCTGGACTGGAGAGGAAACCATTGACTGACCTTTGGACATGCTAGAGTAATAGGGAAACTGAATTTAAGATGGACCAATAGAGGACAGGGTAATCATAGAGAGTATAAGAGTAACTAGTGCTTATGGTTTAATAGTGCTAACTTGTAGAATTACTTAATTGGACCAGTGAAGGGCCTTAGAATGAGAATATGGTGTATAAATTGAGAGATAGAGCAGTTCTAAGGGAAAAAGTGAAGAGCAGACTTTGTGGAGCCAGGAATAGTTTAAACCCAATTAGGCGGCGCTGCCCGTTGTTGCGCTATGCTCAAAAACGAGCAAACCTGCGCAAAAGAGGGTTTTAAGAGAGGAAGATGAAGGAGTTTTGGAATTGACCTAAAATGGCCAATAAAACTACAGTTTCAAGTCAGTAACCACTCCCACAGGGGAGGCAGGCTGCTCAATGTTTTTTACTGCCACTGATCAACAGAGAGACTTTCCTTTAGCCCAAGCAAAAAATGGCCTCACAGAAACTTACAAACAGTTCAAGAACAGCAAGCCTGTAACTGAACTTTTTTAAATCTCAGAAAAGTGGGAAAAAAGCAAGATTTTTTTTTTGTTTTTTTGTTTTTTCAGAGATAGCAGAAGTCAACAAGTATCAGCAAGTTATAACAGTGCAGTAAATGACCCCACACAAGAGTGCTAGGCCAAAGACAGATAAAATGCAAGTTTTGAGAAAAATACGATTTTAAAAATAAGTGCAAACAGGAAATTCAGTAAACAGCTCCAGGTAGTGCTCTAAATACAGTTACTAATGCAGAAATCAAATTTAACAAGCCAGAAAATGCTCAAAATAGGTGGCTATGCAGAAAAACTTAGCAAATAAACAGAGGAAAAATACTTAAAGTCTCAAAAGTGGCTCCTTTCTTCTCTCAGCGTTTTCTCCTCTTGGTGGGTGCTTCACAAACAGCCAACAAGCCTGAAAAGATGCCAAAACCACAAGGCAACCAGGTTTTAAGAGAGGAAGATGAAGGAGTTTTGGAATTGACCCAGAATGGCCAATAAAACTACAGTTTCAAGTCAGTAACCACTCCCACAGGGGCAGGCAGGCTGCTCAATGTTTTTCACTGCCACTGATCAACAGAGAGACTTTCCTTTAGCCCAAGCAAAAAATGGCCTCACAGAAACTTACAAACAGTTCAAGAACAGCAAGTCTGTAAATGAACTTTTTTAAATCTCAGAAAAGTGGGAAAAAAGCAAGATTTTTTTGTTTTTTTTTATTTTTCAGAGATGCAAAGGTTAACAAGTATCAGCAAGTTATAACAGTGCAGTAAATGACCCCACACAAGAGTGCTAGGCCAAAGACAGATAAAATGCAAGTTTTGAGAAAAAAACAATTTTAAAAATAAGTGCAAACAGGAAATTCAGTAAACAGCTCTAGGTTGTGCTCTAAATACAGTTACTAATGCAGAAATTAAATTTAACAAGCCAGAAAATGCTCAAAATAGGTGGCTATGCAGAAAAACTTAACAAATAAACAGAGGAAAAATACTTAAAGTCTCAAAAGTGGCTCCTTTCTTCTCTCAGCGTTTTCTCCTCTTGGTGGGTGCTTCACCAACAGCCAACAAGCCTGAAAAGATGCCAAAACCACGAGGCAACCAGGTTTTAAGAGAGGAAGATGAAGGAGTTTTGGAATTGACCCAGAATGGCCAATAAAACTACAGTTTCAAGTCAGTAACCACTCCAACAGGGGCAGGCAGGCTGCTCAATGTTTTTCACTGCCACTGATCAGCAGAGAGACTTTCCTTTAGCCCAAGCAAAAAATGGCCTCACAGAAACTTACAAACAGTTCAAGAACAGCAAGCCTGTAACAGAACGTTTTTAAATCTCAGAAAAGTGGGAAAAAAGCAAGGTTTTTTTGTTTTTTTGGTTTTTCAGAGATAGCAGAGGTTAACAAGTATCAGCAAGTTATAACAGTGCAGTAAATGACCCCACACAAGAGTGCTAGGCCAAAGACAGATAAAATGCAAGTTTTGAGAAAAAAACAATTTTAAAAATAAGTGCAAACAGGAAATTTAGTAAACAGCTCTAGGTTGTGCTCTAAATACAGTTACTAATGCAGAAATCAAATTTAACAAGTCAGAAAATGCTTAAAATAGGTGGCTATACAGAAAAACTTAGCAAATAAACAGAGGAAAAATACTTAAAGTCTCAAAAGTGGCTCCTTTCTTCTCTCAGCATTTTCTCCTCTTGGTGGGTGCTTCACCAACAGCCAACAAGCCTGAAAAGATGCCAAAACCACGTGGCAACCAGGTTTTAAGAGAGGAAGATGAAGGAGTTTTGGAATTGACCCAGAATGGCCAATAAAACTACAGTTTCAAGTCAGTAACCACTCCCACAGGGGCAGGCAGGCTGCTCAATGTTTTTCACTGCCACTGATCAACAGAGAGACTTTCCTTTAGCCCAAGCAAAAAATGGCCTCACAGAAACTTACAAACAGAAAAGTGGGAAAAAAGCAAGATTTTTTTTTGTTAGACTTATGTTAGACTTATGTTAGACATATGCAAGAAATATGAGTCGAGTGTTACTATGAAACCAATTAATGACATGCTTGATAATGGCACCAGTGATAGTGTGGAAACTGCAGCAAAGAAATAAAGTCCAACACTAAAAAATATATCAAAAGAATGCAGCCGCACAAAGCTATAATACAGCCTACGATTTATTCCAAAAGAAACGGGCAAGTACAAAAAAATATAACAAGATAATGGATTTAGCACTTTCTTCCACCTAAAATGTGGATTTCATCAGAATTTTAGGTGGAAGAAAGCGCTAAATCCGTTATCTTGTTATATTTGTTTGTACTTGCCCGTTTCTTTTGGAATAAATCGCAGGTTGTATTATAGCTTTGTGCGGCTGCATTCTTTAGATATATTTTTTAGTGTTGGATTTTATTTCTTCGATGCTTGATAATGGGCTGGTGTACAGCCATAGACTGACACAAATCAAGATAAAGAAATTACAAAGAGATAGGCTGGACTTTTCAACGGGTCACGTCTTCATGTGGCCGAGAGCAGTTAATAATTTAGGCTACAATGTGAATAGCATGCATACAGAAGTTGAGTCCATCAATCATATTACTGCAACTGAGGTTACTACCAATAGTGAAAGCACTTTGCTGTCTACTACAAATCACGATGCAGAGGATACTCAGGAAGAACGAGAAGGGAGGGGCCCTGCAAACAAACCACTGAGTTACATTGTAATTTGCTGGTAACTGACACTATAGCTGTTAGAAGGAAAATCATTACCACCAAGGCACAAATACACCGTGAGGCAAATGGAAGTGTCTAAGATGGGTATGAATTAAATGAAGAACTTCATCCCACTTCTCATACATTTTTAGGAGGCTCTCGACCAACAGGACTGCAATTTCCCTTGCCCACCAGGAGCAGATCTGCCAGCCGGGGGAGAGGCTGACTGAACCAGATGCAATCAAGGGGAAGAAGTGTAACAAGAAGCAAAAGGAAACAAACGGGCAGTATGATGAGTCCATACACTATCAAAAACGCTTTCTTGAACATCAAAAGTTAAATGTAAATTTGTCCAAATATGAATTGTCAGTTCATGAATGTAAAGTATTAGAAAAATTACTCTCTTTTATTCCTACTTTAGATTCTGATATTACTGATGTTGTCTTAGATATTAAGTTTACTAGGAATTTAATGTTAAAAACTTTATACGCTAATAATGAAGAGAGTAATGGTTCTGTTTTTAGAAAACCAAGTAGTTTTATGCCTAAATTGAATCCTTTGATTTCTGCTTTTGAATAAGTTTGTATTGATGATGCTTACAAAGTTTTCCATGAACAAAAAATACAAAATGATAGTAAAAAATGGTATAATTTGACTAGGGATGAATGTATAGCATTAAAAGGTCTACAGATGAATCAATTTGTTATGATACGTCCAGCAGACAAGGGGGGCCTATTTTAATTTTAGATATGGAAGATTATGATAAGAAAATGATTTTCCTATTAAATGATGTTTTTTATAAAGCTATCACTTTTGTACAAGCTAATAAGATGATTAATTATGTTCACAAGCAATTAAAGGAGATGGCTAGTATGAATTTTATAGATGAAAGCTTACTTAACTATTTTCTTATTCTCAACCCCACTATTCCTATGATACAGGGTTTGCCTAAGATACACAAAAATAAGAAAAAAAACCCTATGAGACCTATTGTAGCCAGTAGAAACTGGTGTACTGAATCTATCTCTATTTATTTGGAAAAATCCCTTAGAAATCTTGTAAACCAAACTAACCACATTTTGAAAGACACTGAACAATTTGTAAGAGATTTATATAATTTTTGTGAACACACTGATAAGACGCAATTATTACTAGTGACACTGGATGTGGTTTTACTCTTTACTGTAATATCTAATGATTATGGAATTAACAGTGTTGTTAAATTAATGATTGAAAATGCGAAATATGATTATAACACAATGGAGCTAACACGGATGTTACTGAGGTTGGTGCTGGAAAATAATGTGTTTGTATTCAGGGATAGAATTTATTGGCAATGTCATGGTGTTGCCATGGGAACATCATGTGCTAACAGCTATGCAAATGCTAAAATGCTAAGATGGGAGAAAGATATTTTGGAGATGAGTGAATATAGGAATGAAATCCTGTTCTTTTGTAGATTTCTGGATTATCTCTTTTTGTTATGGGAAGGCTCTTTAGCTCAAGACTTTTGTAAATTATATTAATGTTTCAACAAGTTTCCTCAAATTCACCCTGAATTATTCTTATAGAGAAATTAATTTTCTAGATGTTTTAGTTTCACAAGAATTGGATGGTAATTTAAGTACTAAAATGTTCAGGAAGGAATGTCATGTAAATAATCTCCTTAGAAGAGATAGTATGCATCCCCAATTCATATTTAGAAATGTAGCACAGAATCAAGCATATAGAGCTTCTGGATTAATTGTCAAAGTGGGTGATTTTTCAGTACAACTTAATAAAATGAAAATAGAACTATTAGAATGAGGGTATGACCAGAAGCTGATTGATTGATTTAAGTTTGTAATCGGTTAGAAATTTAAGACACAGTAGAGCTAAACCCTATTTTTCTAAACAGATAGATGGTAACATGCTGAAAACAAAGTCAAAAAACCTACAACCTCTTAAGATGTGTTTCAGTTACTCTAGGAATATAAAATACTATACAGATGTCATTAATAAACACTGGAAAATATTAACTTCTGATAAACAAGTAAGTAAGTTGGTAGGGATATATCCACAATTTACTTTTAAGAACAGGAAATCTTTAAGAAAACAACTATGTACCCCCAGAGATCATATTATGCAAAGTGACAGTCCAGGCACAAAGCCATGTACTAAATGTCAATTTTGTAGATTTATAGATACAAGCACAACATTTCAACATCCAGATACAGGTGTATTACACACTTTTAGAATCAGTGCTAAATGTGATTCTTCCCATGTGGTTTATATGGCTACCTGTAAGATTTGTAGCACATTTTATGTAGGGAAAACTGATAGGTCACTTGGGGATAGAATTAGAGAGCATATATATATCACATAAAAAAGGGGAGTATGTTCAATGCGCTAGCTAAACACATTAAAGAGACCAGCGTACAACATACCTTTATATTTAGGGTGATAGGTAGATGCTTTGAAAATCTAAGGGGTGGTGACATCAGGGTAAGAACCGAAAATTTAGAAACCAATTGGATAATGAAACTGAGAGCAAATGATGGTCATGGTCTGAATGAATACATACCATTAAGACCTATCTTGAAAAACAGACCACTGAGTAGATAGCACAACTATACATAATGTTTTTATATGCATTTGCTAATTGCCTATATAGACAGTTATATGCACAGTTATTTATGTCTATGCATTATGTTTTTAAAGACATTTTTTTATATATTTTCTATATATATATTTTATATGTCTTTAAGAGTTTTAGTGTGTGATCATGTGACTTTTAGTATTATGTTTCTTTGTGCATAGTTACTGTCTGTCTCTGTCTATCAGAGACATGGGGGCCAGACCCAGGGATAATTTCTTACTTCTCATCCGTTGTTCAATGTTATGCTTAAACAGGGTTAGGGATGGACTCTGCTTCACATGGATAAGAATCTTGTTCCAGAGCATGGAGATCTTCAGAGATACATATCTGCTTTGCCAATATGCCCTATTTATGTCGCAAGCAAAATTTAAATCCTTGGATCTAGTGGTTCAGTTCTGCAAAAGGTCCATCAGACCTGGATCCAAGGATGCTTTGCATACCAAGCATAGATAGTCTCTCAGTAGCCTGTAGGAGACTGAGCATAGCAATAAGGCTTTAACATGATCCATATAGAACAATATGTTTATACCCTGGATTCAGCTTGTAAGGAACCTTTGTGGGCATTCCAGCTATTGCATATGTCTAGTCAGGTACATGCCAAGGTGGGCATTATACTCAATGATGAGTCTGGTAAGGGTCAAATAAAGTGGCACCGTGAATTCCTTGGACCTGGATGCCTTGTCCTTATTTATAAGTAAGGGAAGCTTTCCTAACATTGATTCATTTTACTCATAGTGTAACTTTGACAAATATTTACCTGTTTTCAGCACCAAACAGTGACAGAATTATTAAGATGCATTTTTTCCACAGAATTGCTTGTCCATTACTGGTCAGAACACTAAACTATAGTATTAATCTGAATCTTTGTTCTGCTGTAATACCCCATACTAAAGTACACTACTATCATTTGCATTACAACCGTTTCCAATCACAATGATATAACCATCTATAAACGTATGTCAGTCTCATGCCCAAAGCAAACATTCTTGAAAGAACTTATAAAAGCAAGTACTCTACCATGTGTCAAGACATATGACCCAATAGCCATCAACATTATTAGGAATACAATTTACAGCAACATAGAAAAATGGTTACCTAGTAAGCTCTTCATTAGCACTCTTCAAGAAAGATCTTGATGATTGGATGGGAAATAGGAAATTCACCCCAGGAATCACCTCTGTGGCTCTGCTCGACAGTGGCACAGGAAAATAATTTTCTTGGGTGGCAAAAGCCAGGGTACCTTTTTGGCTGGGCTTGTATAGGCCCCAGGGTCGATAGCCTAGTACCTACCTATGAATCTATGAACCTATTGCTGTAATATTTATTGATTTAACATAAGCACTTGGAATAGCTGACAGCACTCTGCTGTTCACAAGACTGCAGAGGTATGGCTTGCAGGACACTCCATATAAGACATTACAGCTATTTATGTGTATGTACCATTAATGAGACGATAAGTGATACAAGCTCTGACCTGACAGAAAAGCTTGCAGCAGTCCCACAAGTTTAATGTCTGTTCCTATGCTATTCACTCTGTTCATTAATTAATTCCTTTTCACAGTATGAAAGCTTCAAATCACCTTTTTTGCAGATGAATCCAACCAAAATCAAAAACAGGAACAGACAATCTTTTGAACTACAAAAAGGTAGAAGCATGAGGCAGAATCACACTCTTGTAAATTTACTTACTGCTTTCATCCTCACAGAGCAGGACTTTATCAGCGTTAAATAAATTTACAAGAGTGTGATTCCTTCTCGTGTTTCCACCTTTTATGCAGATGAAAGAACTTAAAACCATCTCTGTCATTCAGCAGTATGTCCATAAGGATTTTGACAAACTTTGCGGCTGGCTTACTATCAAACAATGTATTATAAATTGTATCCAGTCTGGATCAATGCTTCTTAGTATTAATCTGAAATTACTGCATGTAGATTTACTTGCAATTAATGACCCAACAGGTACAACAGACTGTTTATTTCATTCTTTTAAATATTTTGAATAGTGGTTAAACAGTAGCACCATTTCCACGGTGCAGAGGCCCCTGTGAAAAACTGCCAAAGCCATGTAATGTGTGTCATATAATAGGTACCATGTAATGTGTGGCTTGTGATGTGTGTCATGTGATATGTGTCATATAATTTGTGCCATGTATCATGTAATGCATGCCATGTAATGTGCACCTTGTAATGTGTGTCATGAGCTTACTAATCACCTGAACCCAGTAAAGTACCTGGAGTTAGCATGTTTATTAAGGTCTGAATATGCCCTGTCTACCAGTATTTCATTCTTCAGGCAGTACACATTTACTTCAAATGTTAAACAAGACACATTGGTTCAGCCTTTCTCAATTCAGGGAGCATCATTGCTTAGCCTTGCAAAAGCCAGTGTGGTTATCTATCTGATCTACAGCCACCTTGATATTAAACACCTCACATTTAAATTACTACACCCACAGCTTTTGCACTTCTCTTACACATTAATTGATACCTGTCAACAGGAATATTTGTCAACTAATTACTTAATACAAAGTACTGTTATCTCCTGATGAGCTTGTAAGATTCCTCAGTGTTTTAAATGAACTTTCTATTTGCAAAAACTCAATTATTTTGGATGATGTTAAATACTCTTCAATAAACTAGGACATCTACTCCTCACAATGTAGGATATGACTCAAAATTCACAGATATACACAGCATTTTTGATCTGATTCTTATAAGTATGGTGTCTCTTGCACTCCTCTTCTGGTATATCACATCCCAGTAAATTCTGACCACAGGTTTATGGCCTTCAACTTTAAAATTCCAAACCCCCTACAGCTAAGTTCATTGAATTTAAGCACTATAAATGTGTCATCATCAACCTTCTCTCTGATAAAATATCAATATGTACTTATGATTGCACCTTCCATAGCCTTGATACAGCAGCAGGCTTTGCTAAGAAATTCTACATCCATTTAAAAACATGCACAGAACTAGCAGTCCCTATCATAGCCAAGTATCATGGGAACTTCAAAAACAAACCACCCTGGTGCTCCATCACCATCAATAAAACATGCAACAAAAGAAGGAAGTTATTCAGTGGATCCAAAATCACTCTTATGAAAGGTAATATCGAAAACTTTAGCAAAACAAAAAAAAAACTTCCATTAAGGCAGCACATGAACTTTGGCTGACCATTGAAGTCAAAATTCTTCTTCAGCTATGTTGGAAAAGTAAGAAACAATACAAAACATTGCTCTGAACTCATTCATAATGAAACCACCTATACTGCCCTAACAGACATTACCAATATCATTGCAAACAAATTTATTGCCAGTTTCCCTGAGGCTTATATTCAAAACCCTGAAATTTCTTAATCTCTTACTTACCAATTATCTCTAAAAATAATTTACTGAAAGTGCTAACCAAGGCCAAAAATGCTACTTTGTGGGACCTGACAATATACTTGGTTGCTTAGTTTATAATGTTAACATGCCCATGAAGACACACACTCCCTAAGTTAAGCTACTAGTTTTGCCCCTGATGAGTTTTGCACAGCAGTGCTGATGCCCCTCCCTAAGGGTGTCCTTATAACCAACTAACAAGTCCAGTATCTAACAAATACTAGAAGTTGTGACTTAAATCTTCATCAGCAGATAACAAAACACAGTTTAAAGATCGGTCTTAGTATCTTCTAAACTTCTTTAATAACTGTTTCCTGCATGTTAATCAGGGTAACTTACTGACTTCCTTTAAACATGACTTAGATGGCTGAATAGGTAGTCCCAAATGTACTCTGGCATTGACATTGGCATTGACAAGTATGGCCATCCAAATTACAGGAGATGCAGCATATGGTAATGGTGCTGGCAGTGCATGAATGATCATAAGACTTTCTGGCCTTAAAGTGTCTATGGAACAGCAACTGAGTACTAGCTACTTAGGACCAATGAGCAAGCTACCCTAAATCTGAGAAGCCCACATTTATACTTGTGGTGGGGTAGACAGCTTCTATGAAGATTGTGCCAGCAGAGTGAAAGAGTGTGGCTATTGATATAATGAATTTTATTTTATTTTTTTATTTGTTTATTGCAGAGTTAAACAAGAAACTTAGCAGAATTTACAAAACAAGACCATGTCACTGAAGTCAAAATAATATCAAAATAAAATCAAAATAATCCATGACTGTGTTTACAAACAGTATCTTGATACTGGGTACATATTTTATGTGATTGATTGCAAGTGGATATTCAAGCAATACAGATAATAAATGAAGCGTGTAGCAAAATATAAAAAAGCATGTACAATTCTTTATCAATACAGTATGTATTCTTATTTTACAAAATGTTCAAGTGCCTCTCCTGAACTCTGTATGAAGCATGGATAAGTGGTAAGTTGGCGAATGCCCATAAAACAGCCACATTTAGATTATTTCTGAAGACGTTTTTCAGTTTTCTAAAGTGAGGAAAGGTCACACTCCTATCTGTATTGTAAATAATTGAGTTTAAGTGCAATTTTGAAGAGAGCATTTTCCTCAAATATTAGTTGAAATTGAAGTCTTTTGAGTCGAATGTCATTGTGGTCCCTGAATGAACCATTAATAATGGGTGTGAAGCTTACAACTAGGGTTGAACAGTATGATTCATATGTTTAAAGGTTAACATGTTTGGTAGGTAGGAAGCTCTGACATAAGTGAACTGAAGTACAATGCTGTTCATTACTTGGAGCTAGGTGAATAAACCTGAAGGTGTTGTTTTTATTGATTTATAAATGGAGGTGTGGATGATAGAGTGAAGTGCTATGATAGGAAGTCCATATTTAATTGTGGGGTGAAGACATTTAGAGCATTGGATTTTTTGGGATCTACTGTGAAGATGTTGGATAATCAGAGGTTCTTTTTAGCTAATAAAGTACCATATATGTTTATTGCAAAATATGCAG
The DNA here is from genome assembly GCF_019279795.1 of Protopterus annectens. NCBI lineage: Eukaryota > Metazoa > Chordata > Ceratodontiformes > Protopteridae > Protopterus > Protopterus annectens. The sequence continues at coordinate 758,726,716 of NC_056746.1, forward strand.
TTTGAAAGATATATGTTGTTCAGATGCCTTGTTATTTTTGTATTTTTGTTCAGGGAGAGGGATCAATAATATGATAAGGGGGATTTAAGTTTATTTGAAGTGGAAACAAAATGATCTTACACTTTTAAGAATAAACAAAACATATTTAAATTCATGAAAAAAAATCAACTGAGCATGAAAAAAAAAAATCAACTGAGCACCTCTCTATGGATGATACATTTCAGTATTACAGAAACAACAGACATGATCAAGTGGCATGGATCAGTATATTGACCCAAACAGCAGTTCAGGAGTAACTTTAGACAAATACTGAGCTATATATATATATATATATATATATATATATATATATATATATATATGTATATATACATATATGCCAATCATATACAGCTGCCATGAGTATTATGCTATATCTCATTGTATAACAATTTTTTCCTTTTGTTGACTGAGTTACTGACACTAAACTACTGGCCTCTTTTCAGAAGAGACCCCAAGTGGTATTTATACTACTACTACTACTACTACTACTACTGGAAAATTGGCCAGGGCATTTAGGAATATCAACAGGTCTTTTCGGTGGTTGCCATGGGATCTTTTACATCCACCTGAGATACAACCAACTGAAGCAGGTAGAGCCTCAATTTAACATCTCATGTGAAGGATGATATACTCAGGGGTACAGCTCCCAGCTAATGTTGCACTGCAGTGTCATATATCAATCTACCTGGTGTAGGAATAGAACTCACAGCCTTCTGTACCAGTGGTGAGTGTGCTACCTGTTGCACCAATGACAATGACTGCAGCTATGATTCCATAACTGTATGTGTTTTTCCCTGATCATGGTTGGAAAGACTTTAAGGATTAATTCACTATTCCTATGACAACTTGAGACAGGTACATTTGTTTTTAGCCACATCCCTAATAGTGTTTGCCTTTTCATCTTTTACTTATAGAAAAGCATCTTATTACATTTTAATCTGGAAAAAGGGCTCTGAATAGACTGAGCTATTTGAACTAAGATTGACTGACAGGCCTGGTAAAAAGCTTACTTGGAATATCTTTGAATGTTTTCAAATTTTGAACCTTCCAGATGTAAACCAGCTATGGGCTGAAGGAGGTTAGATTTCTAGGCAGAACCATAGGGCTGCATTCTTATTCATGTAATTGATTGACAAGACTAATATAACCTAATTCGGACTGGCTCAGAATTTTTTAACACATTTTAAACATTCCTCTTGCAAAAGCTAATAAAATGCTGAGTGCTAGCCTGATGTCAAAATAAGAATATACAGAAAAGACAGAAGAAGTCTTTTATGAATATAAATATTCTTGGCTCTAATAAAAGTGTTTTTATTTAATTTCTTATGTACTGTCTTTGTTTTATCTGTTGAGCATGTACTGCTGCTGTGTGCATTGCATTGCATCATACTGTATAGCATGTTTTAATTACAGTTGTATAATTCTATGTGTTTTCCCAAGTCATAGCTGAAAAATATGTAAGGACCAGTTCGCTTTCCCAATGTTAACTTGAGAGAGGTACTATGTTTTAGTCAGACCCCTTGCAGTGCTTGTTAATATAATGTCTTATCTTATCCTATCACAACACCCTTCTCCCTTTTTGTCCCCAATTGTTCTTAACCATGCCCCAATTTTATGGCTAGAATTTTAATATAAGTATTTTTCAATGTTAAGGTTTTGGTTCATTAACCTTTTTTTATGTAGGAAGTTTTAGATCCACAGAGGTACTGTTCCATGGATGTTCCATTTGTAATGTTCGGTAGTTGGCAGTGGTGCAAACATTTCTGCCTAATAGATTTTTTCAAGCTGGCACTGCATTTCTGTACCAGAGCATGTGCAACTAAAGGTGGCTATGATATTATTAAATTATTTACTGAACGTTAGCTACATTCACCATCTCTGTTAGTTTTATGTTTATATTTAAAGAAGCATTTGTTATCCCCTTCTGTTTTAGATGGTGAACTAGTTTCATAGCATGATTACATCAATTTGATTAGCTTAGTATGATCTTTCAATATGTCATTTAAGTGGGATTTATTTATTGTCTTACAATTTTTGCTTTGTAAAGTACAATAATATTTTTATTTTTCTGCTACACAGTTTGACAGTTTGATTTTATAGAACCCTCTGCTCTAACAATGCATTTCTTCTAGTAGTTATTAAACCCAACAACACAGCAGGGGATCTCTCTTTTCTAATTTTGTCTCTAAAATATGCAACTCCTTACCACCTCACATAACATCCATACCATTTACATCCTTGTTTAAAAAGTCACCAAGAACTCACTTTGCTGATACTTGGCTCTGCTCTTGTACTGATCCAGGACAGTCCTATCATCATCTTCACTATCCTACTCTATTTATAATAGATAATAGATTATGTTTTTAGTAAAGGTAAATGTATAACTCATATATTATTACTTGTCTTCAAACTACCTTGTATAGCTGTATGTACCATTATTGCATACTTGTTACTACTTACAAATGATGAATTCTTCCAAAATGTTCATAGCTACTGTATTTCTCACTTTATTATTTTAACACTTTTATTTTGTATAACTACATCATCTTTTTACTTTATTGTTCTTATGTGGAGCTTTTCTCCCCAGGCCTCCAGTGAAAATGGATATGTGTCCAGTGGACATTCCCGGTTAACAAATGTAAAATAAAATAAACAATACATAAAATAACTACAGTTCCCATTGTTAACATGATTCTTTTCACATCTCTCAATCCACAGTCAGCATTTTCCTGAAAAAAGGATGGAATGAGCAGCTAAATCTGTGAACTCAATAATTCAGAATGAATTTTCATAAGCATCCTGTGTTGTAATAGGTTCATAAGTTCATAGGTAGGTACTAGGCTATCTGCCTGAAGGCATTTATAAGCCTAGCCAGAATGTGTTGGCTTTTGTCGCCCCGTTAGATTAGTTCCCTGTACCTCTGTCCAGCAGAACCACTGATGTGATCTCCAGGGTAAACTTTCTGTTTCCCATCCACTCGTCAAGGTTTCTCTTGAAGAGTGTTAGTGAAGAGCTCTGCCTAATTTGGATTGGAATCTTGTTCCAAAGCATGGGAAGTCTCATGGAACAGGAATCTATCCCTCCAGCACATCCTATTCATTGTTGTGGTGAGGTTTAGATCCCTAGAGTGTGTGGCTCAAGGTTTATGGTTTTCTTTAGGTGGAGCATGTCCATCAATTCTGGGTTGGACATGGCCTTGTATGTCAGGCAGAGATCACCTCTGAGTAAGCGGTATGCAACCAGGTATAGCTGGAGTTTCTTCAGTCAAGCTGCATAGGGCATCTGTTTGAGGCTAGTGATCCTCTTGGTGAGGTACTTCTGTAGTCTTTCCAACTGTTGCAGGTGTCTTGTAAGGTACATCCCAAATGGGCATTGTACTCTATGATGGGTCTGATGAGTGAGGTGTAGGGGGGTACAATGACCTCTTTTGATCTGGATGCGAACCTTTTTGTGATTAGATGGGCCACATAGAAGAATTTCCTAACCACTTTGGCAATGTGATTATCAAAGGAAAGATTACTATCTACTTGGGTCCCCAGATCCCTTATTACATCTTCCATATTTAGGGGACTACCAATTATGTGGTAGTTTGTGGGTACTTTGTTTTTTCCAAAGGGGATGACTATGCACTTTGTGGCATTTAGCTTGAGGCCATGATTTTGACACCAGGAATTCGTCTCAGTCAGACCCTTTTGGAGGATGTCTGTATCAGCCAGAGAGTCAATTATAGCCCCTAGTTAGCAGTTGTCTGTGAACATGGTCAGCCATAGTCTTTCTCTGCTTGCCTGTACCTCTGAGAAGTATATGCTGAATAGGAGGGGTCCTAGGACTGAGCCCTGGGGAACACCACTTGTAACCGGTTTAGAGTCAGACCTAGCTCCCACAACTCTCACCATGTGGGTTCAGTCCATGAGCCAGTTGACAACCCATCTTGTGACATAGGAGTTTATGTTCAGGCTGGTGAGCTTGTCTATAATACCAGAATGGGGAATGGTGTTGAAGGCCTTTGCGAAGTCTAGGTAGGCTGTGTGTACCATCTTTCCCTCGTCTATAGCCTTGGTAACTGTCTCAAAGAAGAACACATGGTTTAGCAGGCATGATCTGCCCTTAACAAAGCCGAACTGGGTAGGATCCGGTGTTTGGAGGTTCCCAATGAATCTGTTAATGAGTTCCATGATGATGCACTCCATAATCTTGCAAACCAAGCTAGTCAGGCTTATAGGGCGATAGTTCCTGGGGTCTGTTGTGGCTCCTCCTTTGTAGAGTGGAATAACCATTGCTGTGTGCCACTCTATGGGTATGTAGACTGTGGAGAGGCTGAATTTGAACAGTGCCTTTAGGTGAGAGGTTAGTTCGTCTTTGAGCTCATGTAGGACGCAGCCTGGGACACCGTCTGGTCCCATTGATGCTGTATTTTTGGCTTTGGAGAGGGCTGTTTTAACCTGAGTGTCTGCGATTTCAGGGGCTCTACATTCTTCTGGTATGGTTATGGGCCCTTTTGGGGGTGAGAAGGAGGTGAAGTTTGCACTAAACCTGTCTGCCAGGATGTTGGCGATATCGGTCGGTTCAGTGTATTTTGTGCCATTCTGCACTAACTCTGAACAGATGTGAGCATTGCCACTTAGATTCTTGACATAGCTAAAGAATGCCTTGTGGTTATCTTTGGAGTCCTTGGTGATTCTTCTTTTGAAGCTAGCCTTGGATGATTTTATGAGGGATCATAGTTTCTTGCTGTTACTGATCAGGGATGTTTTCCCTTCTTGGGATTTTACTTTTTTCTGTACTAGTTTCCTCCTTCTGTTGTATAGCTTGTTTATGACAGGGGTCCACCAGACTGGTTTCCTTTTCTTGGAGGAGTGAGTCTTGGTTTTGCTTGGGATAGCATGATCCATGCATTCTTGTGGGTGCCCGTGGAATGTATTAGTAAAGGATTTTGCAGCTTGGACAGCATTATCCTTTAGCATGGGGACTTTGAAACTTTCCACCTTGGTCTTAAGTAACGTGAAGTTTGCTTTTGAAAAATTTTTCATGGTGGTTTCCTTGACCGGGGTTGGGGGTGGAATATGGATATCCAGAGTGATTTGTTTATGGTCAGATCTAACCAGCGAGGGGTTGACCTCCGGTGTGGAACACCGGTCACCTATGTTGGTGATGACCAGGTCCAATATGTTGCCACCTCTGGTGGGAGTGTTGACGAGTTGATCTAGGGCGTTTGAGTTTATAAATTCTAGGAAATATAAGAGCAAAAATACAAGTACAGAGTGCAGTTAAGTGCAGTAAAATATATGTAAAATAAAATAAAACAAAAACTGCCCACAAACCTACAAAGCAGAAACTTTAATATATAGCAAAAACAAAAAACAAAAACAAATGGAGGTAAGCGCTTTCACTACTCAGAGTCCACTTCATCAGACAATATTAAGACTAAAAACATTTGCTTATATAGTACCATGCATAAGTCAGGTGATGTAATTAAACATTTAAAGGAATAAATACACATCAAAAGCAATTAAAAGAGCAAACTGAGGATAAAACCTTGTAAAGCATAAACTACTGAAGTCCAATAAATAAGCAAATAAATATATATTAAAAACATATAAAATAGCTAAAATATTTTACAAACATAATAGATATTTAATATTTATGTTTAAGAGGTCGTGCTTTTTTTTGTTTGGCAGCTTCTGTCCGATTTTCTAGGTCACCACTTCTAATAGTATTATCAATAACTTGTAAGACTAAAAACTTGAAAACATGTGAGGAATCTGTATGCATGACATGAGTAGCTAGTGTATTAGTTTCTTTCTTATTTCTAATATCTCTGTTATGATCTAAAATTCTATCTTTAAATGACCTGTTGGTTTTCCCCACATAATATGCATGGCATGCATGGCAGAAAGCAAAATAAATAACATTTTCAGTTTTACAGTTAGCATAATGGTGTAAAGAAATTTTAAAATGGCAGGAAGGATGTATATAAAAAGCATGACTGTAAATATATTTACAAGCAGAACAATTTCTACATGAGAAAGTGCCTATCCTATTAGAACTAAGTCCTGTAAAATGTATTATGTTTGTAAAATATTTTAGATATTTTATATGTTTTTAATATATATTTATTTGCTTATTTATTGGACTTCAGTAGTTTATGCTTTACAAGGTTTTATCCTCAGTTTGCTCTTTTAATTGCTTTTGATGTGTATTTATTCCTTTAAATGTTTAATTACATCACCTGACTTATGCATGGTACTATATAAGCAAATGTTTTTAGTCTTAATATTGTCTGATGAAGCGGCCTGTGAGTCGTGAAAGCACTTATCTCCTTTTGTTTTTGCTTTTGCTATATATTAAAGTTTCTGCTTTGTGGGTTTGTGGGCAGTTTTTGTTTTATTTTAAATTCTAGGAAATGTTGGGCAAGGGAGTTAGTACTTGAGTAGTTCTCTCAGTTAATGTTTGGGTAATTGAAATCACCCAGTGTTAGGATGTTTGGTAGGACCTTTTTGTTTCCCAATGTTTCCAGAAATGTGGAATGGGGGTCCTGGGACATGGTGGGTGATCTGTATCAAGCTACAATTTGAATTGCAGTTTTGCCCATTGTTAGTTGCACGTGGATGATCTTTGAAGTATTGTGCTATGCCACTAACCTGGAGGTGTGGGTATCCTTGATGAATATGGATACGCCCCCACCTTTTGTATTTCGGTCCGGGTTCTGTGGCAGAAATGTATGGTATGAGTTATAGCCTGGTAGTGCTGGGCTGCTCTCTGAAGCCTTAAACCAGGTTTCTGTAACTACACATATATCAATTTTCTCCATACTGAAGAGTGCCTCAAGCACATGCATTTTGAGGTTTAGACTTCTGGCATTGAGTAGCATTACCCTCAATTTTTTGTTACTTGTGCTGTTTACAGTGGTGGGTTTGTCTTGCCTAAAAAAGGCACTATGGGGGTGGCAAAAGCCTTGGCCAGTATTCCACAACCTAAGGGTGACAGGTGCAAGCCATCTCTAGAGAAGCAGAGTGGCTTGTTGAGCATGTCATCCCAGGTGGAAAGACACTGGATCCCCTTTAAATGACACCAGAAACTTAGCCAATTGCTGAAATTGATAATTTTTTCTTTATACCGTGGTATCATTCTTGGTGAGGGCAGGTTGCTACTCAAGGTCAGGGTCATACAGGCCTGGGCTACATGATCAGAGAGCTCTTCCATGTCTCTTTTCATGTAGTCCATTGAGGTATGGCTCAGGTCATTCACAACAACATGGACAATGACAGAGTCATATTTGTACTTGTTCTGGAGTGACCTGAGTGCTTATGTTATGTGGCGGATCCTGGCACCCGACAGGCAGCTGACACTAACCTTCTCCTTGTTCAGCCTAGTGAGTGACATGTCAGTGTGCCTGACTATAGAGTCACCTATTGCTAGTATGTTAGGTATGTTATTTTGCCTTAAGGGCTGTGATTGCATGGCACACTGGTTTTGTGAAGTATGTGTTTCATTGTTTGTGTTGGGGGGTGGAGGTTGCTTGGATGTCTGCTTTGGAGGTCTCTGTTGCTTTTGCAGATTTTTATTTAGAGCATCCGAATATGATTTTGTGTATTTATGTGTGTTTTTTGCCGGTGCTGGTTTAATGGGTCTATGTGAGACTGGTGGTGTGACGCAAGTATTTCCCTTTCTCCTTTTGACTGTCTGATCCAGTCTTGGGTTGAGAGAGCTTAGCCTCCAGTTTGGCTGTATAATTGCATCTCTCGCATGTATTAGTGTTTGGTGGTAGGAGGAGAGGGTTGCCTGTGTAAATGAGGCAGTTGTAACATTGCCTCATAATGCCCAGATTCACCAGCTGGACTGGAGAGTACACCTGAAACTGCCCTTTGGACATGCCTGGATAGGTACAGTGAGCTGTTTTACTGATTGGCTGGTAAGGTTGACTAGAGAGCCTTGTCCTTCTGTACCGTATAGGGTTTATAAGTGCTTGCTATGAGTTCTGAGCAAGTGCCGGGCTGAGAAATGAATGGTTTGAGTGCTTAAGTTGAAAGTTTGTCTTGTTCCAAGGGAAAAATTGAAGAGGGGACTTTGTGGAGCCAGGAATAGTTATACTCTAGCTAACCGGTGCTAGCCCAGCATGCAAAACCAGGCAAATGTGGTTTTTATAGCAGGGAAATGAAAAAGATAGAAATTAGCCCAAAATGGTCAATAAACTACTAATTTCTGAGCTGATACCACTCTTCCAGGGACAGATAGGCTGCTCAAAGCTCCCCTCTCTCACAGGTGAACAGAGAAACTTCCTTTTTTCCAAATAAGGTATTATGGGCAAACACAGAGACTTGTAACACAGCCCTGAATTCAGCACTAATCTGAAAACTGGACTATACTAGCTTAGAAAGGTGGGAAACAAGTATTTGTTTTTTTTTTCCAGAAAATAAAGCAGATACAATCAAAAGAATACTGTAAATGCACAGAAAAGGATACTTATTGTTATATATCTCGGATCAGAGTTGTAGTCAATGCCCCTAGTAATAAAGTAGGAAGTAACACAAATACAGTAAAAGCAGATGAATAAAGTACAATTTATATATATATATATATATATATATATATATATATATATATATATATATATGTGTGTGTGTGTGTGTGTGTGTGTGTGTGTGTATATATATATATATATATATATATATATACAATAGAAAATGAACAAACTGATTTAAACAAGTTACCCAATTAACCAGAAAAAAGCTCAAAACTGACCCCTGTTCCAGCAGTCTTAAATCAGACAAGTATTAACTGCACACTCCTCTGCGAGTCAGCGAGTATAATATGCCATGAAGAGTGAATTTATTTCTATGTAGTTACCTGTAGTGTAGATTTCAAAAGATTGAGATATTTCCCAGTTTGTAGATAACATTTCTTCAATTACATATGATGGCATCATGGTGAGTGTTTAGTGCTGAGGGGAGAATCAGCATTTCTTAAAACTTCAAGAAACAGTGAGAAGCAGCAAACTGAATTAAAACAAACTATCTACATCCCAAATTAAAACTAAACTGCATAAATAGAAGTCACTTTTTATTACAAAAATAATTTAAAACGTGATTAATCAGATAAGTGTTTTCATCTGTTCAGTATAGACTTCCCCATATAATACCATAGAATACAATACAATAGAATATAGAATAGAATAGGCCCTTTGACGGCTATCCATTGGCTACAGCTGACACCCCTCCCCACAATTTCCTTGGACATATTAAAGCAAAATCATCACTTTTCACCACAGTAAAACTACATTTTAACATTAGTCAAAAAGCCTTTTACTATAACCATGCTTTCCTATTCCATCCTTTTATCATAAAACCAATTATTACATGATAACAATCTTTCAGTTTGACAATACAGTCCATAAATAAAACATTTAAAAAGAAAATATTTATTGAAATTAAGGGCACTACAGAGGTATAGAAAATGAACTGATAAGTACTGCAGGGTTGTTTAATTTTAATAGAATACAAATGTTTATTTATGTATTTTCCTCTGAAAAGAAGTCTACACTGAATGGACGAAAGTGCTTATCTGCACATATATTAATTTATTTTTGGAATAAAAAGTGACTTAAGCAGTTTGGTTTTATTTTGGGCCATAGGTAGTGCGTTTTAATAAACATCTCTTGCAATACTGACAGTATGATAACTCCTGGATAGACTACTTTGATTACCAAAATCCAATAAAATTTGAAAGTGTTTGCTGAAAATATACTAAAATTCCCGGCCTATGATTTAATAATCGAAGTCCATCACAGTAATGATATTAGTTAATATTTTTGTTTTTAGTAGAGTATGGGATGTATTCAGAAACTTGTAGTGGTTATGTAAAACACTAATTCCTGAAAACCAGTGTTTTTAGATTTATATGCTATCATGGAATGTGACTAGATCTGTATCTCAAATACATTTCTTTGCACCAAACATATTTGGGATGTATACTCGTAACTAGTCACTTCAGTGACATTCAGTAAAAGCTATTAAACCTAAAAAACATGGCTTGCAGGAGTTAACACTTTGCATAAGCATAAAGGGTTTGTAAAACCCTGCTATATCTGTGATTTTCAAGCTATGAAGTGTTCATGGAAATTAATGCAACACCCCATGGTGTTGAATGTTCTACTTGCTGCAGTTTTTGTATGCAGGAGTTCTTATTAACAGATTTCTCCTACTAGAGTTATTTTTACATTTTCTTGCACAAGGACAGAGATACTAGTACCTATTAAACTGGTCAACATCAAAGAAAGGAGAAGAAAACTCATAAATATGATACTGACATAGTGTATTTATGAAAAGAAAAGCTATTTTTTCCTTTAAACTTCTTCCATGCTGTTCATTAAGTTATCTTCACCTCACTTTCTGATGATTGACATTTTGTCTCATGTTTCCATGTGTAAATTGTGCAGGTCTAAAGAAGAAACTTCCTATTCAGTGTTGGTACTTGCTGAGGTTGACAGGCAGAAACAGTCAATTGTGAATCAGTTAGGGTGACACACATACTATGTCAGGCTGACAGGTACATAATCCCGTACTTACGGCAGAGTATTCTTATTCTTGGCAGTGATGATGAAGGGTTTAATTCTAAACTCTGGTTCCACTGAAAGAAAAAGCTTTCTCTCACAATGTGCAGTTATCTCTGCTATGAAAACTATATGTGCTCCTCACCAGCATTGATCTCTCCCTTTGTCCAGTCCATGTGAGTTATGGTAATGACATATTTGTCCAGGATTCTATTTAGTCTGCTAGTTTAGCTTCTATATTAAACAGGTTGCATATACTTGCTTTTTAAGGAAATGAGTGAGGAATTTATCTGTTTTACAGATTAGTGGGTCTTAATTTATGACTTACTGAGGTTAGTAAATGTTTGTACTTTGTAAACTCAATAAGTTTACTAGAATGCTTAATATAGGTTACGTTAACAATCATTTATAAGATCTTTCACAGTTAAAGTTCATGCACAGCTAGATTGCTGTTTTTATTGTATTATTAGTGAGGTGGGAAGTTATGATACAGTTAATGTACATTACAACATGCAGAAGTAATGCAGATACTCCCTAAAACAGGCAGCCACATTTGGTACCAAGTCCATGTTTAAACTGCTTAATTAAATAGTTAAGATTCTTACCAAATTTTGAAGAAGTTTGTTAAAACAAATGAAAGATATTAGTCCTTTGCACATAACAAATTGTTTTTTTTGTTCTCTCATTCCCCTGTCTCTAGACCATGTGTATGCAAGCTGCTCACTATACCTGTGCTGTAGCCTACTCCACCTTGGCTAAGAGTACTTTGGATATGGATATAGAGGTGTGGTAAAGAGTAACATCTCTCTATAAAGGCATGGTTGGGATAATGGTCTACTTCATGGGCATTCCATTCCTCCCATCATGTGTAAATGTAGCATGTATGAAATGATATGTTGTTACATGGAATGACTTGGGTCTATTCAGTCATGATCCCTCTTTCTGCCTTATGCTGGGATGCTTGCACTGCTTTGTCACTTTTGGTATTGTATAGTACATATATATGTGCCGTGGGATGTCCATGTGTATCTGGCTGTCATTTGCATGACATCACCAATGTATGGAATATAACCATTGGCATTTGGCCATAAAGTACTGTAGTATGTTGTGACTGAAGGATTTTATATCATTACGTATTCAGCACTTCACTCAACACATCATATTATGGCCAGTGTATCTAAATGCACACTTTCATAAGCTAAGATCTGGTGTCACAACGATCTCTGTTTTGAAACATTCCAAAGATCTGTTCTAATGAAAGGTCAGGAATATAACAAATCCTTTTTCCTTCCTTATTCCCACAAGTTTCTCCCCCTCCATCTACTATGCTGGGTCATAGTAAGTTTTGAGGCAGATGAAACAACGGACCAGTTTCTTTTTACACGGCTTAGTATACCAAATGTCCACAAGTTTGCCCACCTCAAAGTAAATTCATTGAGACATAAAATCATGTTGTGTCTATTCATTTATTGTTTAGAATAGAATTAGCTCCTTAGTGAAACATTGCAAATGTAAATCTAAAATTTCAGACTACAAAGATTAACTTAAATAGAAAGGAAGCCAATACTTTCTCACCTTGCTTGAAACATTTCATAATGTTATCCAGTCATAATTAACACAGTCTAAACTGACAGAAAATAATGAAATAATCTATTCATTTTGTCACTTGAATGATGTCACTGATGGCAACATTTTTAAGAATTTTTCCATGATCTTATACTCTAACACTCATTAATTTTCCTTCAGACAGCAAGACCCCATTTATTACAGAGCATGTAATAAAAGGAAGGTGAAAACACAATAGCAGACTTTCTCATATTTCTAACTCTTCTGCTAGTTATACAATGTTCCATAATATGTGATTTGTTTGTTAACGTACAAAGCAGAAAGCTATACTTTGTTAACCAGGCCTGCAATACACAGTTGTAGCATGATAACAATTCTCACACAAGTCAAATATGTTTTCTGGCCTAAATTGCTCAGAAGCAATAGCTGAAATAAAGAATTCCATGCTGATATTTGTGCTTTAGCACTCTGTATCTTAACAAGTAGAGGATCCATTGGGTAAAGAACAAAACCCTTCAAGACATCCTATTCATGTTCCAATGTAAATTGTGAGTTTAGGAATGAATGTTCCTAGCACTCCCAGTGTTTCTGAGGTGCAGAAGGGTCAGTAATACAAAGCACTTTACAGACTGAAATGAAATATATAGCTCTCCACAAGGAAAAATAATAATAATTACTTCAGGTGGCTAAGGGAGCCAAGTCCCTTGTAGCTCTTGGTTAGGACACATTAAGGTATTTCAAGCAGTAATAACAACAAAACAAGCTGGTGTATTTCCAAAGCCTGTAGTGCATTCATTTTTTTTCAATTCCAGGTTCTAGTCCCTAATGATAATGGGAGGAATAGTGTTGAATGAGTCAAGGAAGAGTATACTGGGAAATCAGAGATGGGAAGATGTGAGCTATATTAGTCCAGCAAGGACATTTGCTATGGTTTCTATATCAGAATAGCTTTAAGACAGATGCAGGAATTATAATGCTTCAAGTATAGTGAAGAAGCTATGTGATTGCCCTTTGAAGAACTGGCTACCATCTTTATATGCAGCCATACTCTTCCTCAATAAGCCTTTATGATCTCTCTACAACTGCTTATTTTTCTTTCTCTGATTGTTGGTAGAAATGTATTTATGCAAACCATACCATTTCTCCTCTTATTATAAAGTTTGTCTGTGATTTCCACCACAGTAGCTTGTCCCTGAAATTTCTACCCTTATTAGTCTCCACAAACAAAGCATCCTTAATAGCTGTTTGACCCCAATGTACCACCCCCTTGTAGCTCACCAGTCAAAAGACTGGACAGCATAGATTTGCAGTTTCCTAAATTCTCTGCAGCCACTTTGGTGGATATGGGCATCTTGAGACAATTCAATTGTCTCATGGTTACCACTTAATCCTTAAAGAAACAAACACACTATGTGAGAGGTATACTTACATAATGACACTGGAAGCTAAATTCTCGCATAGGAGTACACATCAGGTTGTCAAAAATCATGCACACAACATCCACCTCACATAACATACAACACACAGATATACTAACACATGCACATATATAACATCATATATATATATATATATATATATATATATATATATATATATATATATATATATATATATATGTATATATAAAAAACATATAACACATGACTCAGAGAAGAATTCTATTGTAATTGTCTTGCCTTCATGCAACTACATCATGATAAAACTGGGTTTTTATAACCACTTACCCCAAAAATTATACTCATCTTAATGACATATTTCTTTTTATACATCTTGAAATAGTTATTCTATACTCCTGATTATTGACACTGTATAACATTGTATTGCTACTTAATGCCTTGTAATAATCCTGTAACATTGCTGTTTAATGCTAATTTATAATGAAAATTGTATAATATGTTAGAGCTTTTCTCCCCGGGCCTCCGCTGAAAAAGGGCTCTTCAGCTCAGTCGGACAATCCCGGTCAACAAATGTAAAATAAAATAAATAAATAAAAATATACTAGCATATATTGAGGCACTTGAAAGCAATCTTCCTAAATAACAAAGATTGCCTAGACCACCTGTTAGAAAAGCTATGCCCGAGCACGCTAAATGACCCTCAGAAAAAAACACCTAACACCACACATAGATTTGCTCTCAATGGAGTTGCACACACTAAGCTCTTAGAAAAGCAAACACACTACCTAGAACTCTCATCAGGGGGATTCCATTGTAAGACATATTGATGCTCTTTTAACCTGGCTGAAGAAAGAGAAGTGAATGGTTAGTTGCTTATCTGGAACCAGGATTAGTCAAATCATACACGCACTCAAGCCATTACCCAACAAGTGCCAGTATGATTTCATTATAGTCTATATAGGTATAAATGACCTGAAATGTACCTTCCTGGACTGCATAAGACAAGACATTATGGAGATCTCAGGCTTGTATGAACCTAGCATTGACCAGCATATTACCATCACCGAAGATGATGCCACAATACGAGTGAAAGATGATAGATTCTAACAATTGTCTGTCTTTATGGTGTCATTCTAAGGGGATCCAGTGTCCATCAGCTTGGAATGACATGGTTAACAGACCATGCTGTCTTTTACAGGATGGTCTGAACCTATCCCCTCTAGGTTTTTGAAAACTTTATCCACCCCACATAGTGCCCTTTTTAGGTAAGGGAAAACCGACAAACCTATCGACATAGCAAAACAACTCAACTGAACCTAATGCTATGTTTGCTGAATGCAAGGAGGCTAAATAAAAAACTACAGTCCCTCCAATCCCTCCTCACACTCAAGAATATAGACAGCTGTACAGTTATTGAGACATGGTTTAAAGTGGCAGAGAGTACCCTGGCAGTGCAAGGTTTCAGTGACTTCCACACTTTCAGACAAGTAGCTTCGCAGACATGGGCTGAAGATGGAGGTGTCTTGTTATACATCAATAACAAGCATAACCCATGTGTAATTAAACAGCATGATGTGCTGGGGCTCCTCCATGTGCAGATCACCACAGACAAAATCTTGTATCATACTCTAGGCCACCCTTAATGTCCCAAGAAAATCACAATACATACTTGTCCTACTACAGACAGTTACCATCCAACCTAGAACCTTGTTTATGGGAGACTTTAATTATCCCCTCTATAGACTGAAAATCATATACTGCTTTAAATCTACAGGCACAGAGATTACTGAACTTCATAAATACAAACACCACTGATCAAATAGTGAATGCACCCACTAGAGGCTGCATCATACTCAATGTAGTGATCACAAATATGGAAGAATTCTGCACACCCCAATGTATCTCCCTCTTTGTTAAGCTGTCTTCTTCTAAAGCAAAATCAATGCTGTAACCACAGTAAAACGAGTAACAGTTAGGAACTATTCCAAGGCAAACTATCTTTCAATAAGTGATGGTTTGTCAAAATTAAATGCCCTACCAAACCTTGAGAACACAGCGGCCTGCAGCAAATTGCTCTCAGAAACTCTGTAGAATCATGCCAATGGCTGCTTTAACTACCAGAAGTAAGCTGAGAACTAGCCCCAGAAACCAACAACCCTGGTGGTATCCCAAATGAAATAGGTCATACAACAAAAAGAAAAAAAATGGGAAAAATAAGGAAGGGTAATTCCCATTAAGATAAAAACTGTCTCATCAAATGGAATAGGCAACTAAGAGGGCTAATAAGGTCATTCAAAGCCATCTGTGAGGTTAAAATAGTCTCCCAGGTGAAAGATAACCACCTATAGCAAAAACATCAAGGGCAGTGCACACAAGTATGCTGAACTGGTGGTGAATTGTGCCATAATTATAGAGCCTGGTGATATAATGAAACTGGTAGTGGATAAACTCATTCCCAGATTTACCACCCTCTCAACCCCAACCATCCTCCAAGAAATACCCTCAGACATAAAGGGAACATGTACAGGCTGTGCTCGCTAAAGTCAAGAACACAACCTGAGTGGGCCCCGATAATATCCCAGGATGCCTCCTGAACATTCTAAAATATCACTTATCAGGACCTCTGGAGTAACTATTTAACTATAGTCTTGAAACTAGCTATGTGCAGGAGAACTGAGGCCTGTTATGGTCATCCCGCTTCATAAGGTTGACCTTTAGCAGATCATGGAAACTACAAACCCATTAGTCTGACTAGTCTTATTTGCAAAGCCATGGAAAACATTATCATGGAAATTATCAAAAAGCACATAGGAGACCAACAGGCACTGGATCCTTCCCAGTTTGGCTTTGTAAAATGAAGGTCATGCTTACTGAACCTGGTGGACTTCATTGAAAAGGTCACTAAGGCAATGGATGAGGATGAAAGCAGTGCAAACTGTCTAACAAGATCTAGCTAAAGCATTTGATACAATACCCCAGTCAGGCATTGTCAACAAACTTATGAAACTATGCATAAATGCCTTAATAATCTGCTGGATAGCTAGCTGGCTCATAGTTAGGACCCAAGAGGTTAGGATTAGTGAAGACACCGCCACAAAGAGGCTGGTCACCAGTAAAGAGTCTCAGGGATCTGTGGTGGACCTGTTCCTCTTAGCCAACTACTTCTCATAGGTCAAAGCCAATGTCAAAGGCCTCTGGATGACCAAGTTTCCAGATAATTGTAAACTGAAAGTGGTCATTAAATCTCCTCAAGATAAAAATATCCTACAGGAAGGTCTAATACTGACAAACACTTGATGCCAAAAACCATGGCTTAAAACCCAGTGTCAAGAAATGCATTATAGTACCTTTTTAAGAAGTTGACCACCCCAGGTATCTACATTATCAATAACACACCCCTAAAAGTTGATTCACTAGTCAGGGATCTTGGAACTCGTATAGATAGTAACCTAGCTTTCAATCAAAATGTGCCCAAGGTAGTAAGAAAATATTTCTGTGTTGCTCAATTTATAAGTAAGGGCATGGCATATAGGTACCAAGATGTCATCATACCCCTGTAATCAGCTGTCATTAGACCCATCATAGAGTATAAAGCCCACTGTGGTATGTAACTGATCCTACACATGCAGCAACTGGAAGGTCCATAAAGATTCCTTATTAAAAGAATACAGGGTGTAAACACAATGTCCTATGCTGATTACCTCAAGGCCCTGAATCTTTACTCCATATCATATAGACTTCTGACAGGTGATCTTTGCTTGGCATGCAGTGCATCTCTGAACCTTATTTTGATGAACTTTTTGCACATCCACAAAATAAACAGCATCAGAACTGGATCAAAAGGCCTAACCTTTTCTTGCAACATAAATAGGACATGTTGGAAAGACAGATATGTTTCACAGTGAATTCCCATTCTATGGAGCAGGGTCCCCATCCATCTAAAGCAGAGTTCCTCCCTAACCTACTTAAGCACAATTTGGACCAATGGATAGGTAAATGGAAATTTGTCCCTAGTCGGGCACCTATGTTATTGATGGAAAAAGGCAGTCAGTAACTCACACCCTATATGAAGCAGATCTGTGGATCACAATTGGGTTGCATGGCTAGGCTGGTTAGGATCTCAGTGGTCATTAGTCTAGTATATAACTATGAGACTATGTGATTTTAATATATCATTTACCTGCTGGTGCACTACTACTATTTCTAATGTTTGAGCATTTGTCCACAAAATGTAAAGATTATTCAAAGTCAGAATCTACTTTTCTCCTGCCAGTAGATAATCACTTTGGCCAAGACGAAATACTGCATAGGTTCATAGGATGATACTATGCTATAGGCCCGCAGGCCCTTATAAGCCTAGTCAAGAATTTTGCCCATGTTCCGACAAAGTCAGCACCTGTTTCCCTTATCCAGCAGGGACACAGGTGGGATCCCAGGGGTATATATTCTGTTTCCCACCCAATCATCCACATTCCTCTTAAAGAGGGCTATAGAGGTACTCTGCTTAACATAGAGAGGGATTCTATTCCACAGATGGGGGAGTCTCTGGGACACCAATCTATCCTGCCAGCAAGTTCTATTAATGTCACAAACCAGGTTTAGGCCTTGTGTGTGGGTTGCCTGAGTGGATTTAGACTTATGGGTATGCAGCAACTTCATCAAAGTTGGGTCTGAGATGGCCTTGCATGCCAGACACAGGTGACCTCTGAGCAGTCTGTACAACACTGAGTAGAGGGACAGAGCTTTTAGCCTATCTGTAAAGGACAAGTGTCTGAGACCCTGGATTTTCCTGGTCATGATGAAGGATCAATAATAAAACATGAACAAATATGAATACAACTTATTAAGGAATACTTTAGAAGACGTAAATTAATTCAGAAAACAGTGTTGACATCTAGGAACAAAATACAGGTTATAAATCAATTTGCTCTTCCTGTCCTTACTTACAGTTTTGGACTGATTGACTGACCCCAAAACATGTTGTATAGATTAGACAGGAAAACAAGAAGGATGCTTCATGCTCACCAAATGATTTATAAAAATCAGTGTATACCAAGATTGTATATTCCCCTGTTCCAAAGGAGGGATAGGCCTCCTTGAAATTGATTACATGTATAGATCTGCAATTGTGGGAACTGCATACATATATGCTGACCTCACAAGACCCAAATATAGTGAAAGTATTAAAACATGAGGAGAACAAATCTAAGATGACTTCCCTTCGTCGTCTAGCAGAAGCACATCGTCATCAAGCGGGAATGGAAATCAAACCAGAAGTAGATAAAAATCAGGCAGCAAATGAATGTGCCAAGAAAGCAAAAGAAAGAATATAAAGTGAAGGATCAGATGAGAATGCAAGAAATGTGGAAAATGCATAAATATATTTGCAAGTCCTGGAAGAGCCTCATGTTGCTCAGGATTGAATGCAGGAATGGTTAATGAGAGGTGATTTCAAATCAAAAGATGAAGCATATCTAAACAAACCTGCCTTGGTTTATGATTTATTGATCTTTATTGTTAAAAAGAAGTGCGACTGCGAATGCGTGACATACAGTAATTACAACTTTTGTGTGGTTTGCAAAACTTGTATTATCAGAACAACTTTACTGCATTTACTTTAAAATTTAGTTGTGTATTGCTGGTGTGATTTTTTCTCATAGAAGTTGATTTAAGTTCTGTTTGAATTCTGTGGTTACTGATTTTGATTATTCTTTTCTTTTACAACATTTTATTCATTTGAAGCTGAATATGGATTCTTTAAATGAGTATGCAATTAATGATTTCTAATGCACAAATATCTTTTACAGTGTAATAAATGCTATGCGTATTTAAAGGTAACAGCTGATAACACTGGTGATCTGTGTACCTCATGTCAAAAGTTTGATGAGTTGCTTACCATTGTTAGAAGTAAATCTAGACTTAATGATGCTGACTGCACTTGTGCAATAGGCATGGCTTGGAGAACTGCCATTTCATATATTAATGACTGGACTGATGAACAAAATAATGTTAGGCATAGAACAAATTTTATTTATTTATATTTATTTTACATTTGTTGACCGGGTTAGTCCAACTGGATACATATCCGTTTTCAGTGGAGGCCCGGGGAGAAAAGCTCCAAAGAACAGAGATACATAAACACATGTGGTAACAAAACTATAGTAAATTAGTAAGCTAACATAAGTAAACAAATTAAAACAATAAGTAATAGAAAATATAATCCAAAAGAGCTACAAATTAGTAAGATGGATTGTCATGGTTACAGAGTGGACCCTTAGGGATTTGGGTAGTGTGGAGGCTTGGGTAGGCCAAGTGGAGCCGGGGGCGTGCGCTATTAGTCGGGATTAGAGCATGGGCATAGCCACTGGGATTTTAGTAGAGCTCGGAGGTGAATTTTAAATTGGTGCAGAGTGGTCGTTAGTCTTAGGTTGCTTGGGAGGGCATTCCAGGCTTTGCCAATGGAATTGGCATAAAGACCTTCACCACCCGAGTTGTTAGATTTAATGGTCAATACTTGTATACATTTGGATGACCTAAGGGATGAAAGATTGGAGTAGGGGGTAAGTATGTTGTTCAGTGAGGGGGTTTTATCGGGATGTTTAATAATTTTGAATGCCTCAGTAAGTTGGTTGAGTTTAAGAATGATGGGCAGTTCTAGCCATCCCAGTGTCCTTAGATTTAGGCAGTGATGGGTGCGGTGGGGCATTCCGGTAATGAATCTGGCTATGTGATTATAGGTAGTGGATAATTTATTGAGCTCTTTCTTGTGAAGGAAGGAGAGTATCGGGGAGGCATAGAGGAGAGTAGAGAGGAGGTGAGTACGGGCGATGGTTAGTTTGGTGTGCGGGGTTAAGAATTTCTTTATTCTATACATGGACCCAAGTTTCTTGTTGAGTGATTTAATGGTCTGGTTGACATGCATATCAAATCTAAGTTTGTGGTCTATTGTCACCCCGAGTAGTTTGGTGTGGGTGACAGGAAAGATGTTGGTACCATTATTAGAGGAGACAGTGAAGGATGGGATGTGGGTGTGAGGGGATTCTAATCCGTGTGTAGTACCTGGAGTGGGGAAGAATAAAAGCAATTTGGTTTTGGTTGGATTGAGTAGGAGTTTTAAGTCTGAGAACCATTTTTCGACTAAAGAAAAGCAGTTTTGGGTAGTATCTTGGAGTTTGGTGAGAGAGTCATCGGAGCAGATTAGGGTGGAGTCATCCGCATATTGAATGCAGGTGGCTTTGGGAAGGATAGAGTGTAGACCATTAATGAAGAGGGAGAAAAGAAGGGGACCGAGAATAGATCCTTGGGGGACACCGATATTAGTGGGGAGTAGGTCTGAAATCCTGTTTTGCCACTGTACCGCCTGTTTTCTACCTGAGAGGTAGGCATTAAACCAACTTATAGTGGTTTTGCTAAGATTAAAGGTTTCCAGTGTGTGGAGCAGCTGTTTGTGGTTGACCATATCGAAGGCTTTCGATAGGTCTAGAAAGAGCGCAGAGGATATTAATTTGTTATTCCGGTTGAGGTTAATTGAATCAACAAAGGAGAGGAGAGCAGCGGTTGTGCTATGATGTGGGCGAAAGCCGTGTTGGGTGTTGGACAGGAGATTATTTTGGATGAGGTGGGTAATAAGTTGCTTGTGAATACAGTGTTCCATAATTTTGGATAAGGGGGACAGTATTGCTATGGGTCTGTAATTAGATGTGTCAGTAGAGGACCCTCCTTTGTGGAGAGGAATGATATAAGAGATTTTCCAGATTGAGGGAATAGAGGCTTCGGAGATAGACCGGTTAATTAAGATTGATACAGGGTAGGCTATGGCATCAGCTGCTATTTGTAAATATTTGGCTGGGAGTAGGTCAGCCGCTAGGGTGGTTGGTTTAAGTTTTTTCAGGAGGGTATGAATGCAGAAGGTGGAGGTGGGTTGTAAGTTGAAGTCGGGTTGAGTTGGGTTATTGGTTGGGGTTGCAGCCAAGGGGGAAGAGGTAAGCTGGCTGGTGAGGGACTGGATGGTCTCAGTAAAAAAAGAATTAAAAGAGTTAGCTATTTCGCTTGGATCTTTATCCATGAGTGTTTGAGGTGTGGGGGTGGAAGATTTGCCTGGGTGGAGGAGGTTGTTGAAACCAGCCCAGAATTTTTTAGGGTTGTTTTGATGCTTGTCTTGGAGGTGACAGAAATATTGTTTTTTATCAGACATTACGGCTGCTTTGGTTGAGTTTCTAAGCTGCAGAAACTTGATGCGGTCCAGAGGGGTTTTTGTGGTTCTCCATTTGTTCCAGGCCTGGTCTCTGAGTTTAATTTTGGTTTTAGTATCTCTAGTTAGCCAAGGTGCGATACGTTCCTTAGTTCTAATGAGTCGCTTGGGAGCATGTGATTCAAGTATATTGAGGAAGGTATCATTAAAGTATGACACACTCTCTTCTAAGGGTAGAGTTTTTAGGATGGACCAGTTACATGCCTTGAGGTCTGCAAGAAATTTGTCAGGGACAAAATTCTTGCTGTTCCTAACAAGTCTGGTTAGGGGGGGGGGTATGAATTTGGACATTTGTGTTTTATAATAAAGGTGATAAGGTGGTCGCTAAGGTCGTTGGGGAGGGTCCCTGCTGTATAGTTGGTAGGATCCTTGTTTGTAAGAATCCAATCTATGATGCTCTCTTTTTGTTGTGCATGTCCAACTCTAGTAGGGGAAAGAATAAGTTGGGAGAATCCATGCAAGTTAATGGGGAGAGGATTTGGTTGAGAGGAGTATAGGGACCAGTCAATGTAAACATCTCCTAGAACTATCGTTTCTTGGGGATAGTAGGTGGTAAGCCAACTGAGAGTTTGTTCTAGGTTTTCAGCATTGTTGCCTGGAGGTAAATAGGTGACTATGAGATTAATACTTTTTTGGTTGTTTAGGCATAGCTTTAGGGCAATCAATTCCTGGTTATGGACTTTTGGAGGTTGGAGTGGATTCCTAGTGATGATGCAGCTATCGTCTGCAAAGATCATTCAACCCCTATGAAACAGGACGATTCCCCTGACAACTTTGGAATTCTGGATGCAAGTATTCAGCAATCTGAGGATCTGGTTTGTTTAGAGGGAAACAAAGAAAGAAAGGAAGAAGTTCACGACAAATAACAAGGAAGAAAAAGAAACTGACTAATGACTGTAAAGGAAAGAGAATACCTACCAAAAAGGACACTGCTTTGTTATGTATGGCACAGGTTATAGACAATGATAATATTTTTATATCAGAAAACCTTCAGTCTACAGGAAAAAGACATCATTTTTCCAAAAGAGAAGGTAGAAAAAAGAGACAAGGGGCAGGTGAAAAGGAAGAAATCAAAACTAAACATGGAATGACTGAAGAACATTACTGTAAGAAAAAAAGAAGAGGAAGTTGAATACATGGCTCAAGCTGTGGATTTACAATACCAGCTGGATGAGAATTTAATACACAATGAAAACAGTGGGATTAATAAGACTAATGGTGATGAAGAGCTATCCTTCGTAATAATTGATAGAGCAGATATTACTGTATCAGAAGTTGAAAAGTCTTTAGACTTAAATGTAAACCCATACATTACAAGATGGGTTGCAAACTGGCTGAGCGACAGAACACACAGGGTCAGGGTTGCTGGTGCCATGTCAGACTCAAAGCCTGTCACAAGTGGTGTCCCACAGGGCTCAGTCCTGGGCCCACTCTTGTTTGGCATCTACTTTTCTGAAGTACAAGCAAACACAGGAGGGTTATGGCTGACAAAGTTTGCAGATGACTGCAAACTGGGTGCCGTAGTTGAAAACACATCCGACACAGATATCCTCCAGAAGGGTCTCACAGAAACGGATAACTGGTGCCAGAGCCATGGCCTTAAGTTAAATGCCAAGAAATGCATAGTCATACCCTTCGAAAAATAAGGTCACCCCTAGCTACCAAATAGGTGGCAATCCCTGAACACAGAAGAAGTTATTAGGGACCTAGGAACCCAGGTTGACAGTAGCCTTTCATTCGACAGTCATATTGCTAAAGTGGTTAGGAAGACCTTCTACATTGCCCACCTTATCATGAAGGGATTCACATCCAGATCAAGGGAAGTCATGGTCCCCTATACTCATCACTCATCAGACCAATGATTGAGTACAATGCCCCATTCGGAATGTACCTGACCCGACACTTGCAGCAGCTGGAGAGGCCACAAAAGTTCCTCACCAAAAGGATAAAGGGTCTCAAAATCTGTCTTAT
The DNA here is from genome assembly GCF_019279795.1 of Protopterus annectens. Taxonomy (NCBI): domain Eukaryota; kingdom Metazoa; phylum Chordata; order Ceratodontiformes; family Protopteridae; genus Protopterus; species Protopterus annectens. The sequence continues at coordinate 758,750,495 of NC_056746.1, forward strand.
GCTGCTCGACTGAAAGAACTCCAGTTATATTCAGTTCTTGCTCAGAGGGGACCTATGCCTGACATACAAGGCAATGTCAAACCCAGACCTGATGAACATGCTTCATCTCAAAAATCTAGATCCCTCAGAGCCACAAGGCGGGAGACTTAAACCTAGACACGGTTATTAATAGGACGTGCTGGAGGGATAGATTCATCACCCAAAGACTCCCTATGCTGTGGAACAAAATCCCGGTTTATGTGAGGCAAAGCACCTCGCTGGCCTTGTTTAAGAGAAATCTTGACCAATGGATGGGAGATCGCAGATACACCCCAGGGGTTACCTCAGTGTCACTGCTAGACAGAGGCACAGCTAAATAATGGGCATAGTTTCTCCTACCTAAAGGGGAGGCGTAAGCCACAAAACTATGGGCTAGGCTTATAAATGCCCTCGGGCAGATAGCCTAGTATGAACCTATGAACCTATGAACCTATGAGCTAATGAGCAAAGATATTCTTGTAATTAGTGATTCAATTATTAGAGGAACTGATACTTATATTTGCAGAGAAGACAATGAACATTGAATAGACTGTGTGCCAAGAGCAAAAATAGAAGACATGAGACAAGCCTTGGAATAACTTAATGTAAAGAAGTATGGATCAGTTTTTATTCAGGACGGTCCAAATATCATTCGCAAGGATTCTCTGACTGTTAATAGGGAACTGGCAGCTCTCTTAGATAGTATAGCTTGCAATGGTGTTAGGATGTATTTTTCACAAATTGCCTATAGAAAGGATAGTCAGGTTACTGTAAATTAAAAGATTTTTTGGGTAAATACCTACATGGAAAAAATGTCCTGTTTTAAAAAATGGAAATGTGTAGAGCATCCAAGCCAAGTTTTGGGCACATGTGTTCAGACAGGATGGTGTGTGTTTGTCAAGATCAGGGAAGAGAATTTTTGCAGTAGATATTTTTTAATATTTGACAAACACTAGACAGGATATTTGCCATGTCAAAAATTTAACAGTTCACAGATAGCAACATTTGATGCATCTCTGATGGTTGTTAATTCTAGGACCATTAATAATAAAGTTTTTTTATTGGAAAATTTGCTACATTCCCACAAGAATGATAGGTTCATAGATTCATAGGTTCATACTAGGATATCTGCCCTAGGGCATTTATAAGCCTAGCCAGAGTGTGTTTGGCTTTCGCCACCCATTTTAAATGAATTTTGCTATGCCCTTTTTCGAGGTTAGTATACTGTGCCTCTGTCTAACAGTGACACAGAAGTGAAACCCGGGGTAAACCTACAATCTCCCATCCAGTCATCAAGATTCCTGTTCAAGAGAGTCAATGAGGGACTCTGCCTATCCTGGACTGGGATTTTATTCCAGAGTGAAGGGAGCCTCTGGGTTATGAATCTGTCCCTCCAGCATGTCCTATTTATTTCAGTGTTGAGGTTTAAGTCTCTGGAGCGCATAGCTCGATGGGATTTGGATTTTCTGAGGTACAGCATGTCCATTAATTCCGGGTTAGACATGGCTTTATACGTCAGGCACAGATCGCCTCTGAGCAGGTGGTATGCCACTGAGTAGAGCTGGAGTTTCTTTAACCGGGCAGCATATGGCATCTGGTTGAGCCCTTTGATCCTCTTGGTGAGGTACTTTTGGGGTCTTTCCAGTTGCTGCAGGTGTCTTTGGCCACATGGTTGTCAAATGAGAGATTGCTATCAACGTGGGTCCCCAGGTCCCTAATTACTTCTTCTGTACTTAATGGATTACCACCTATGTGGTAATTTGTGGGCACTTTGTTTTTGCCAAAGGGGATGACTATACACTTTTTGGCGTTTAGCTTGAGGCCATGGCTCTGGCACCAGTTGTCTGTTTCTATGAGGCCCTTTTGTAGGATGCTTGTGTCGGCTGGAGAGTCTATTATGGCACCCAGTTTGCAGTCATCTGTGAACTTGGTCAGCCACAGTCCTCCCGTGTTAGCCTGTACCTCCAAGAAATATATACCGAACAAGAGAGGTCCCAGAACTGAGCCTTGTGGGACGCCACTTGTAACTGGTTTGGAGTCTGACATGGCTCCAGCAATTCTAACCATGTGGGTTCTGTCCTTGAGCCAGTTTGCAACCCATCTAGTGACATAGGGGTTTATATTTAAGCTGGTGAGCTTATCTATAATGCCCGAGTGGGGTATTGTATCGAAGGCTTTTGCAAGGTCCAGATAGGCTGTGTGGACCACCTTCCCCTCATCAACAGCCTTGGTGACTGTTTCAAAGAAATTGACCAGGTTTAAGAGGCAGGATCTGCCCTTAACAATGCCGAATTGGGTAGGATCCCATGGCTGTAGGTCCCCAATATCTTTATTTATGAGGTCCATGATGATCCTTTCCATAGCTTTGCAGACCAAGCTAGTCAAGCTTATGGGGCGATAGTTTCCAGGATCCGTTGAGGCACCACCTTTGTGGAGAGGGACCACTGTTGCTGTACACCATTCTTTGGGTGCATATCCTGTAGTAAGGCTGAGATTGAACAGTAGTTTTATGTTTGGGTTTAGTTCTTCTTGGAGTTCATGTAGGACGCAGCCCGGGACACTGTCTGGTCCCATTGATGTTGTGTTTTTTGCTTTGGAGAGGGTGGCTCTTACCTGAGCATCTGAGATGTCAGGGGGGCAGCACTCTGCTGGGATAGATATTTGCCCTTTTGGCGGGGAAGGGGGGGGTTTGCACTGAACCTGTCAGCTAGGATGTTGGCAATGTCTGTGGGTTCAGTGTTTTTTTGTCATTTTGGACTAATTATGAGCATATCTGGGAATTCCCACCCAGGTTCCTAACATAACTAAAGAAAGCCTTGTGATTATCCTTAGTGTCCTGTGCAATTTTTCATTCGAAGCTGGCCTTAGACGATTTTATGAGTGCCCATAGTTTTTTGCTAATACTGATCATAGATGCCTTCCCTTTTTGGGATTTTGCTCTATCATGTAGTAGCTTCCTCCTTCTATTGTATAGATTGTTTATGGCTTGGGTCCACCAGACAGGACGCCTAAATTTTGGAGGATTGGGTCTTGGTTTTATTTGGGATTGCATGATCCATGCATTCCTGAAAGTGTTCATAGAATGCATTTATAAAGGATTCTGCAGTCTGGGCCATATTTTCCACAGGCCCGGGGGCTTTGAAGGATTCCACCTCAGTTTTGAGGAGTGTGAAATTTGCTTTAGAGAAGTTTTTCACTGTGGTTTTCTGGGCAGGGGCTGGGGTCAGGATGTGAATATCTAGTGAGATTAGTTTATGGTCTGATCTTACCAGTGAGGGATACACTTCTGGTCTGGAGCATAGAGTCCCCATGTTGGTGATGATCAGGTCCAGTATGTTTTCCCCTCTTGTGGGAGTGGCAACAAGTTGTTCCATAGCATTTGAGTTTATAAATTCTAGGAACCTTTGGGCTAGGGTGTTGGAGCTAGAGTAATGCTCCCAGTCTATGTTAGGGTAGTTGAAGTTGCCCAATATAATGGTGTTTGGAGAGACCTTCATATTTTCCTGTGTTCTCAGGAAGGCCGAGTGGGGTTCCTGGGTTTGGGAGGGTGGTCTGTAGCAGGCTATAAACTGGAAGGCAGTTTTACCCACTGTTAGTTGCACATGGATAGTCTCTGATGCTTCGTGCTGTGCCACCAACCTGGAGCTGTGGGTATCTTTGACGAATATTGATACTCCCCCTCCTTTTGTGGTTCGGTCCAAGGTTTGGGGCCGAAAAACATGGTATGAGGTGTAACCTGGTAGTGCTGGGGTGCTCTCGCGAGCCTTGAACCAGGTTTCTGTTACTGCACAGATATCAATGTTCTCCATGCTAAGGAGAGTTTCGAGTGCATGCATCTTGAGGTTTAGACTTCTGGCGTTGTGTAGCATTACTCTTAGTTTCTTATCCCTTGTGATACCTATGGAGGTGAGTTTGTCTTTTGAGCCTTGCCTAAAAAAGGCACTATGGGGGTGGCAAGAGCCTTTGCCAATATCTGAAAGCCCAGGGGTGACAGGTGCAAATGTCTATTAACTAATCTGCACAAGTAACTGATTTGTCTGCAGTTAAAAGCTTTCTGTATCTTTACAAATCTTTGCTATCTTGTTTGTAAAACATGGTTAAAGAATAATGACTGGAAACCAGTTCTATCAGGGTATAAATGTTTTTACTGTAACAGACATTCTAACAAAAAAGCAGGTGGAAGTGTTATGATAGGGATTAAAGATAGTTATGAGACCTGTCATTGTTACATGTTCAATGATAACACCATTACTACAGATTGTGTAACTGTGACAATGAAGACAACCCTGGAATATATAACAATTATTGGAGTGTATAGACCACAAAGTCAAGTGCAGATAACCTAGAGGAATTCATACATTTTTTGCACGAAACACAGGTGGGAAGAATAATATTAGCAGTGGACTTAAATTTATCAGAAACAAACTGGAATAATATTGATTCAACAACGATATTAAGGAGATTTTTCACAACATATATTCAGGAACAACTATTGCTTCAGATGGTAAAAAAATACCAGGGGACAGAGCATACTAGACACTGTTTCTGTTCCTAAAGAAATTACTGTGACTTCAAGTCAAGTTTTACCACCGTTTATGTGCAGTGATCATGGGGTTATAAAGGTTCATTTGTTGCTAGATAATTCTGCCAAATTGAAATCTAAACCAATCCACAGAAGGTTGATTACAGATTATATGGAAGCAAAACAGTCACTATGTAAAAGTAACTAGAGTGAAGTGTTCAGTGGAAAAACTGCAGATGGAATGTGGAAAGTTTTGAAAGAGAAACTGTTTGAGTGCAAAAAAAAAAAATGTTTAACGTTAGGATCTAGGCATACAACATCAGGGGAATATATTTCCATAAGAAAAAGATATCTGATTAAGATGAGAGACAAAAAAATATAAAAAATAGAAGACAGGTTGAACTACAACTTTGAAAACTGAAATAAACAAGCTGGGCAAACAGATTAAGGATAGTGTAAGACAAGATCAAGAACAATTTGAAGAAAATGTATATAAAAATATTGAGCATAATAGGAAACCTTTTTATAGATACATAAGATGTGGAAGGAGTATAGTCACACACATATATGTAAGGCTATGGAGTGCATCATCATGGACCTATTTAACAAGGATATAGGGAATCTACAAACTCTAGATCCCACGCAATTTGGTTTTGTGAAAGGTAGATCATGCCTGCTCAACCTGGTGGACTTCTTTGAGTCAGTCACCAGAGCTGTGGATGAGGGCAAGGCAGTTCATACAGCCTACCTCGATCTGGCCAAGGCCTTTGATACCATTCCCCACTCAGGAATTATTGATAAACTCACCAAGCTAGGCATCAACCCCTATATCACTAGCTGGGTTGCAAATTGGATCACAGATAGAACCCACAGTGTGAAAGTAGCAGACTCCAAGTCAGACTGCCGACCAGTCATGAGTGGAGTCCCACAGGGATTGGTCCTGGGTCCTCTCCTGTTTGGCATCTACTTTTCAGAAGTCCAGGCCAACACAGAGGGACTCTGGTTGACCACGTTCACAGAAGACTGCAAGCTAGGAGCAATTATTAACTCCCTAAGTGATGTAGACATCCTACAGAAAGGTCTCACTGAGATCAATGACTGGTGTCAAAACCATGGCATTAAGCTTAATGCCAAACAATGTGTCATCATCCCCTTTGGGAAAAACTCAGTTCCCACTAACTGCCACATTGATGGGAGCCCATTGAACACTGAAGGCATTATATGAAATCTGGGGACACAGGTTGACAGCAACCTCTCCTTCGACCACCACATTGCCACTGTGGTCAGAAAGTTCTTCTATGTGGCACATCTCATTACCAAGGGTTTTGCATTGTGGAAGAAAGAGGTCATCATCTCTCTCTACTCTTCCCTCATTAGACCGATCATAGAGTATAATGCCCCAATTGGCATGTACCTCACTAAACTCCTGCAACAGCTGGGAAGGCCACAAAAGTACCTCATGAAGAGGATCCAAGGCCTTAAACACATGTCCTACATGGGGAAACTCAAAAACTCCAGGTATTCTCTGTCTCATATCATCTACTAAAAGGCAATCTCTGCTTGACTTACAAAGCCATGTCTGATTCAGCTCTGTTAGAAATGCTACATCTAAAGAAATCCCAGTCCTTCTGCACCACAAACTCCAGAGATCTCAACCTCATTACCACAATCAACAGAACATGCTGGAGGGACAGGTTCATAACCCAGAGACTGCCCATGCTCTGGAATAGACTTCCCCATACCTGTCAAGCAGAGCACCTCACTGGCCCTCTTCAAGTGAAATCTTGATGAGTGGATGGGAAATATAATGTTCACCCCAGGGATCACTCCAGTGGCTTTGCTTGGTAGAGACACTGGGAACTAACTTCTGGCGGCATGATGCCAATGCACTTCTATGGGATAGGCTTGTAAATGCTCTAGGGCCATTAGCCTAGTACACACCTATGAACCTATGAACATTGATAAACTCTGTGCAGATTCTAAAATTTATTCTCAGACACAACAGATTATAGATATTTTTACAAAATCTTATGCAGAACAGTTTGGCTCCACAAAAGGGGTGATATGTTGTCCTAGTGACTTCCAGGAAACCCCAGATACTGGAATCAAATTAGATTATATTGAAAAAGAACTGCACAACTGGATCCAAACAAAGCACAGGGAGGAGAAGGAATTAGTAACAATGGCCTGAGAACACCTCAGCAAGAACTTATGGTACCATTATATCTGTTATTCACTAGGTCATATAAATATGGGGAGATTCCTCAAGATTGGATTGGAGACATGCAATTACCTGCCTTTAGGGGAAAGGGGAGTAGGACAAACCCAGAGTCATATAGACCCTTAAGTCTACTTTCATGTTGTGGAAAAATAAAGGAGAATGTAATATTGGATAAGTTATTGTCAGAACTGGATAAGTCAGGACTTGAAACCATATATCAGCATGCATATGTTGAAAATAGATCTATTTCAACCTATAAAATGATGTTCTATAAGAATATAATAACAGCTATGAATGAAAAATTGTGCTGTGATGTAATTTATATAGATTTAACTTCAGCATTTGACATGGTCATACACAAAACACTGATGAATAAATTAGTATGACCAGGTATTGATGTATTCTTGATAAGATGGATAGCTGCATGGCTTGCAAATAGGATATTTTTATTTATTATTTTATTCATTTTACATTTGTTAACCGGGTTAGTCTGGCTGAGTGTTTGCCTCATTTTCAGCAGAGACCTGGGGAGAAAAGCTCCTCTGGACTAGAAAACAATTTATTAAATTTTAGTAACATAGTAGTTACAATCAGCTATAGGATCTTACAAGCAAAGACATGGAGAGAAAAAAAAGCTGCTCAGGCAATTCAATTATACAGACTATTAAAAATTGGCAGACAAGTATGTGAGCTGTTACAAGCAAGGTTTTAAACAATTAGCAGAAGAAAATGTGACTAGTTACAATATTATTGATGTAAAATATATTGATTTATATGACAAGTATCATACAGCAACTGGACAGGTGAAATCCTTGGTTACAGTCAGGGTGTCGCACAGGGCTCTGTACTAGGCTCTTACTTGTTTAGATTGTATCTTTCAGACCAAACTTTTTCATCTGAGGTGTTCTACAGTCTATGTGCAGACCACCTAAAATTGGGTAAACTGATTACGTGTGTTACAGATAAGGCATGTCTGCAAATTAACTTGACTAAATTTACCATTTGGGCACAGGAGAATAATATGCTGATAAATACATCAAATACTAAGCATATGAGATTTGGGAGATGTAAGTTGAAAGGTGAATATTTAATACAGCACACAATGATTGAAACTGTAGACTCATTTAAGGACCTAGGTATATGGGTAGATTCAGCTGTGAGTTTTTCTAATCATATCAGCCAATTGGTTAATGATATTTATAGAACTATAGGTTGCATAAAATGATTTATAAAGTCTCAGAAATCAGAAATGATGACATCATTGTTTGTTAGTTACATTAGACCTAAACTTGGGTATGGAATAACAATATGGAAACCCTATAAGAAAACAAACATGAGTAAACTGGAAAGAGTACAATGAAAATATACCAAGGGCATCCATGGATGTGAAAATTTAACTGTTTATGAAAGACTAAAATATCTGAACTTGTACAGTGTCTCTTCTAAGAGGAGATCTTATTCAAGTATATTGGTTATTTAGAGACAACTACCTCTGGGAATGTTTGGGGTTAGCAGAAAGTACTAAAGAATCATCAGACAAGCTATGTAGAAGATTCGGTATGTTCCATTAAGGTTGCAGCAGGCAGAATGCGGAGAAGTGTGACAATGATAGTGATCTTACACCATGACCCACGACACACATTGTGAGTCCTGATTTGTCAATCCACACACATTTTTCCTGTGACCTTTTCAGTCACTTTTTCTGGTGAGATTTTCAGTCGGGGCTGATTTTTACATTTGGAGTCCTGTCTGATTGATGCAAGCCTGAATCCTGACAAAGTGAATGTGACATATTATTTCATGTGATCATCACTTCTGTTAAGTTCTGAACAGTGAAAATGGTGTGTGTTACTGTTAGCTGATGACTCATTCTGACTGTGAGTGGTGGGGATTATAGGATGCATTTGTTGTTAAAGGTTATATGATTTATTTATATGATTTATACAATAATAGTAATCTTATGTATTTATGTCATTCTGTAACATACCAAATATCACTGTGAGGTATTGACAGGTTATAATGTAATTGCATTGACAGTGCCTTGGACTGAACATTAAGAATACTGGTGATTGATTGTCGAAGGCATATTTGCTGATGACTGCAGCCCCGTTAATGGAAAAATACCAAAGATTCAATAGGAATGAGAAGTGTATTAATTGGTTCTCTGACAGAATAGCTGATGCATGGAACAGACTACCAAATTGCATTAAAGCAAGTACTAGTTTAGATATTTTTAAGAACAGCCTGTACATTTGTTATGGAAATAAGTTTTTTGGTATATTGGCAAGATAGAAGAGCATTAATGCCTGTGCTTGAAATGTTTGTATGTATGTAAGTTAAGATGAAAGGTTAATATTAGTGGCCCAAGATAGTGGGCTATGTACACAGTTCATTGAACATATGGGGGAAACAGAAAAATGTAGGTTTTGTAAATCAGAATTGAAAACAATTGCCCACCTTGTTGCTGGTTGTGATATACTAATGGGAGAAGGACTATATACTAAAAGGCATAATAATGTGGAAAGACTGCAGCACTGGAGATTGTGTAAACATTATAATACTGAAGTAGCTGAAAAACACTGGAAATATGACCCAGAAAGCATCATAGAAAATGATGAAGTCTACATCACATAGGATCACCCATTACCAAAGTTCAAAAGATAGATGCAAGAAAACCAAATATAGTGGTCCAAGAAAAGAAGACAAAAGTAGCATTGATCATTCAAATTGTTACACCCACTGACTACAGTGACTTGTGTACAGAGTGACACAAAGTCATAAAATATCAGGATTTGCAGGCAGAAATGAGAACAATGTTGAAGAAAGATACCTAGACAGTTCCAATAGTAATAGGAGCAATAGGTCTTATGAAAAAGAATCTACAATCATATATAGATCTACAATCATAATTAGATATGTTACCAATACATATAACTTCATACAAATAGCAGAATTGCAAAAGGAGTCATTACTGGACACATTGCAGTACTTCTGGCTGACAACAAAGATTGAAACAATACTAAATTCTTGATCTTTAATCATACTTTGACTTAGGAATGGGGTCCATTCCCGTCATGGTATTAGAAACCCAAAAGATATCGAGAAATTAAAAAGACACAAGATTTGTATATCTGCACCTCTAATTAAGTAATCACCTATAATTAAACTATCCTGGTAACACATTAATGTGTTTCCTTCTGTATTTCAAAATTATGTAATAATGTATTTCATTACTTTTTGCAATCAAGATTTCCTTCCTTCTTTATCATTCCAATTTTCAATTAAACTGTCTTTTCTTCCCTGACAGTGGCATTTCACAGTCTGTTGTCTTTCTCATTGCATTTCTTTATTTCTCTTGTTTCACCTGCCACAGTGGAGATGTCCTTGACCTTCTAATGCATCATCCTTAACTTCATCTGGCTTTATCTTTTCTGCACTTCTTACCCTTTTTTCTTCACTGGTATGTGCAGGGTTTTCACTACCTTCGTCTTTCAGCATATTCAAGTCCTTGATGTTGGCGTTGAATTCACAGAAATAAATGTCAAAAAGTACTGGTCCCAGGACTGAACCTTGAAGGACTGAATTGGTGATTAGCCTCTTTGAAGAGGTGGACTCCCATTTCTAACTTTGTGGGTAGTGTCTGTGAGCCAGCTGGCTATCCGCTGGGTTACATAAGGCTTACTACCTAATCTCTTGAGTGTGTCAACAATTCCTGAGTGGGTTATTGCATCAAATAGCTTAGCCAGGTCAAAGTAGGCAGTGTGAACCATTTTGCCTTGTCCATTTGGTAATCTTCTCACAGAAGTCCACCAGGTTGAGTATGCATAATCAGCCCTTAATGAAACCAAACTGGGTGGGTCCAGTGTCTTGAGGTCTCCTATGACTTTATTGGCCATTTCCATGATCATTCTTTCAATAGCTTTGCATATGAGACAAGTGAGACTTATGGGTCTGTAGTTTCCAGGGTCCATAGATGGGCCACCTTTGTGCAGTGGGATGATGGTTGCCATTCTTCATTCATGAGGCATGAAGCCTGTTTGGATGATTCAGTAAAATTATAGTGATTCCAGAGGGCTTGACAGGTCTTGTTTCATGCTGTTTAGAAGATAGATTGGAATACTGTCAGGGCCCATCCATGCAGTATTCTTGGACTGAGAACTAGCAATGAAGACCTGATTCCTAGTGATAATTGGGCGAGTTATATTTGATGGAGGAGGAGTAAAGGAGGAGCTGAATTTGTCTGCCAGTAGGTATTGCTACATCCACTGGCTCAGTGTAGGTGACTCCATTAACAATGAGCTCTACACACAATTGTGTATTGTCTTTGAGGTTGCAGACATAGCTTGTGTTTGCCGTTGGCCTGGGAGGGCAGATTTACCTTGGAATTGGCTTCTTATTTGTCCTCTAAGTTGTTTGCTTAGTTTGATTAAAATACGTTTATCCTTTTGGGCGCTACACCTCCTAAATGTTGCCATGATTTTATTTTGTTTTACAACTTATTGATGTGATTCCATCAGGATGGCTTGTTTTTTTGAGTTAGTTCTGTACTTACTCCTGGTGGGTATAGATGCCTCTGTATAGCTAGTAACATGCCTATAGGGTTTCTGTAAACAGTTCCAAATAAGCAAGAGTGTTGTCAAGGTTTAACAGGGCTTGAAATATTTCCAGATCATCACTTAATAGCAAATATGTTAGCTTTACAGTTCTTGAATATTCCAGGGTTAGCTTGGGTTCTAAGTTTTATTTTTACTTCAAAGGGGACCATTTTGCATACCAAAAAGGACACTGCACTAGGGGGGTGTATCACTCTCCCATATCAGTGGGCCCATATCTAGTATATCTGCACCCCTGGTCAGTGTACTGACAATCTGGTCCAGGAAGTTTGTATTTGTAAAATTCAAGAATGCTCCTTACGTTGTTTTCTATTTTCACTTTATTAACTTTCCATGTGACCTCTTTTATGTTATGACCTAGGTGCCTTAATGCTGTTAAAAATATACAACCAGTTGCTCCAGTCCTATCCTTAATATGTTTCTGTTGTTGATCAAACTTTAAAGTCTGCTAAAATTTTTTTCACTTCATCTGTATTTATATTTTACTAAATTTTGAATACTCTTAAGAGGGTGGGGATAGTATACTTGAAACCTTTGTTATTGAGGTCTAAAAGCCAGTGTTAGATTATGCAGTGAGTTTTTATTTATTTGTAGGGGTTTTATCTTTGTCTGTTGTTTCTTATCTGCTTCTTTTTTTCTCAAACTGTAAATAATGGAGGTCATATCACTTTCCCCATTCTTTCCTGTGACCATCAAAATCCTATCTTTATTACTTTATAAGTAAAGGTCTTTAGTTCAACAGTAGAATTCTAAGTAAAAGTAATTAATCACAGCACAGATAAAATAGAAAAGCATACATGAGAGTCCTACCAATAGAGTCCAAAGCAGCTTTAGTATATTGGCCATACAAGCCAAAGTTATTTTATTATGACATACTCAGAAGCCCTTATATATCTGCTACCAATGGTAAAAAGGCTTTGATTTCCAATCAGTACAGACAGACACAGACTTAAAGAACTATTCTGCACATATTTTTTTCATCTTGACCAGATCAATTCTCCCTGCATTCTAGGTAGCAGTTCCTAAGCACTCTACCACCTCCCAAAAATGTATTCATAGTCTTCAAACTTGCAAGCTGTGTCGGCTTATTTGACAGATGCCTGACATTATATATCACCATGTAAAAAGGTATATCTGTTGATTCATGCTGGCACTAAAAATTCTGCATACATTTTCTCATGGTTTACCTTCATAAGTGCGTTATGCACTTGGGCAAATCCACTATGTGCGAAAGGAGGTTCCCAAATTGGAATACCTCGAACAAAAATTGTCGAAATGTGCAATGAGCAAATGCAGATTGGCATTTGCTCATTGCAGATTCAACATTTTGGGTGCGGAGTGCACTATAGCAGGGATTGGGAAATGAACCCTTACCCCACTGTAGTGTGATCTCGAAGCTAGTATATTAAAGTAGGGGTGTGTGGGGGGGACGCAACCCCCCACATGGGAGGGTTGCAGTGGCCCCTGCATTATGATGTGTCTTCGACATTGTACTTCAAAAATTAGTGAATCTGCTGTTCAATTTGCTGATTTTCAAAGTACGGAGACTTTCACAGTTTAAAATTCACGGTTTTGGTTCCCACAAAAGCGCAGTCGATATTGTAATTTCCGACAATATGAGGGTAAATCTTTTCTCACATACTAGACTGCTGAAAAAAAAGTCTTCAGACATGTTACAAATAAATTGTCTGAAATGTTAACAGCAGCTTCTAACTGTTAATAAAATAATTCAGCCTTCAAGTTGTATGACAGCCCTGTGTGAGCACTCTGTGATCAGTTTCCTTTCTGCGCATTAAACTCTCATGAACAATCCCTCTTTCCTAGAAGAGGGTTATCAATGGAGCTGCATAATGATGTACTGCCATTATAAAACTAAATATCTGCAGCGGCAAAACGTGATACTGTACTGGATGCCTGCAGTGTTAGCTTTAACTGTAATGGAAAATTATACATAATAATGCTGCAGAATCACACATACACATTCTCTAATTATAAGGAGCTTCAGCCATATGGAAGGACAACGTATATGGACCCTCTCAGAGCTATGCTGATCAGCAATGCCAGAGGAAAGCAGTTAGAGGCATAAGGGAGGTAAACTGAGAGACAGAGGATGCATGAAAATAAGATGGTGGATGTGGAAACTTGCTGGGTAGTTATCTTTACAAGTAAAAGGAATTAGTGGTTTGAATGATGGACAGCAATCATGCTGCTGACAATGCAAGATACATTAATTTCATTTACTTTTGTGGGCATATAAGACTGAAATATATGCACACAATCCTTTATGATAAAGAGGCTGCTAATCAAACTAGAATGTTTTATTTATTTATTTTATTTTATTTTACATTTGTTGACCGGAGAGTGCAACTGGATTACAAGTCCATTTTCAGTGGAGGACCGGGGAGAAAAGCTCCAAGAGAACAATTTTTTTTACAAAACATAGTTTTAAGGACAGATTTTTGACATACAATTTCCATAGAAGAGACTTTGACATACATATTAATTAACAGATAGGATACATTCATTCTTTACAATATAGATGGTAGTGATGGGTAGTGATGATTTTAGGGAGGTAGGAGTAGCTAATGTGGTTTAGCCTAGGAACGATCATCTTTGGAAATGACTAACAAGTCTGGCTTTTCTTTTGCAGGAGCTAGTATAGGTGAAAGTTCCCCTCCCTCCATCCCCCAATGGGTCCCTAGACCTAGCCTTACAGGAATGGTGGAAAGGAGGGGAAGGGGAGCAGTAGGAAGAGTACACCTAGAAGATGGGACAGTTAATAGACAGAAGAGTAAAATAATTTTCCATTGACTAGATTCCATTGACCAAATTACAGGAGCTGAAATTAAAAAGGGGAGAAACATATAAGTGATTAGTATGGTTAAGAAGAGTCAGAAATAAAAGACAAAGAAAAGAGAGTATAAAAAATGTTAGAAAAGGGTAATTGGTAAATGAAACTGCCATGCTGTACAGGGGTAGGTGAAGAAAGAGGAAGTGGGCAAATACTTGTGTTTGTTTTTTATGAGCCAAATATAAAGAAAGGAGGTAGCATAGCAGCAGTTGAGTAGAGTCAAAGCAAGCAGAGACAAGACAAATTTTTTGTGATGAGAGTATGAATCAGATGCTTGATAAGACTGAATTTTATATAGGCTACAGGGAGGCATTATGAAAAAAGGTATGGAGAAAAATGGACCTGGATGTTTGGATGGATATTATTAGGAAAGTATACATATTATTTTTTAATTAGAGCAATTAGACAGGAATACATTACCATAGTTTTTTTTTTGATGATGATGGGAGGGATAAGAAGATAAAATTAACAAAAACAATAAGTAGTCAGTAGTAGTGCCATATAATAGTGGCATGGGTAGCAGAAGTAGAGTGAGAGAAGGTGTGGTAGAACTCCAAGGCATTAGGCATAGGTACAGGTATGGTTCCAGTGCATGACAAAGCAAGAAGCAAGAGAATGGAAAGAGAGGAGAAAGAGTGGAGGTCATGAAATGTGATGAGAGATGAGAGATAATGAAGCGAGATTATTAGATTAAGCAAGGGAAGAGGGGGGACAGGTTAATTCTTAGTAGTAGAGTCATCTCTGTATTATTGCCTTAATAAGTCCTCCTTACTTCCATATGCAGCACTGACTGATTTTTTTTTTTTACAATACTCTGTGTGTGTGTGCTCTGCAAAAAAGAAAAAAAAATACATATAAAAGTGATTTTAGCCCAGTTTTCAAACCCCTTCATGGTGTCTTGCACTTAAAGTAAAGTAAGTTAAAATCTGTGGCATATAACTTCAATATTGTTTTATTTTAGGCTTTAAAGGCTTAAAAAATTCTACCATGGCTGTAGGAGTCTATTTAACTTCGTATTTTCCTGGTGTTTTTTTTTTAAAATTTTCAGCTTTTAGCTTTTGAAATCTCTCTTATAAGTATCTAACTTACTGTATATATATTTGATGAAATTTTATAATTAATTTGTCATTAAAATGGGCTATAATTGCAGAATCATTTGATAAAAATTTTCCTGCTTTAAATTTAGCTAAGTATTAGTATAATTAGAAAGCCATGCTTTGGAACTTGTCTTGTGTCTTGTTTTATTGTTCTTTTATTTTTAGGTAATTAGACTTTTCTTTTTATTTTTCATTATTCTGCATATAAAATATATGGTTTTTTACTGGTGCTGCCATGTGCATCAATAGCATCAAAGCCTGTTTTCTTACTTAGCCTGCTTTATGCCACATGCACAGATAGGCATAGCTTCTTTCAACTGGTGATACATATTTTAACCATATTTTATTTGTGTTGTATGTAATTTGTCTTTATAGTCCATTAAGTATATAAGATTATAATATTACATTTTTGAAGATATTCCTAAGTTTAGGATTCCTGTGATAGATTTGCTATCAGAGTAAAAGCAGAGAGACGTAGAATAAGGCTCCGAGAGAGCAGATGATGCTCGCTATAGTTGAGAAGGATAACAAATTGATTTACAATATGTCTTCACTGGGTTTTAGTTGCTTATGGAAAGCACATCATTGTCAGGGTAGTTTTCCCTAACTCCTGGAGAGATGGGATGAGCAGTAGATTAACAGTCCTAAGTGGGCACAGTACTATGATTGGTTGGCTTAGCAGAGTTAGTTAAGTTAGGTGAAGTGTTCTAATGAGACATTAGCCAGGAGGGATACAGGAGCACAGTCAAAAAGTGAGTTTTAACAAGTTTCTTGAACTGTGATGGGGATTTGTTGTCAGTTATGTGGGCAGGAAGGGAGTTCCAGGTTTTTGCTATACAGTGGCTGTAGACAGACTTACCAGCTTCATTGTTATATTTGGTTACTTTGAAAAGGTTTTGTGTGCTAGACCTCAAAGGCCTGGTGGTTGTATAGGGTTGCAAAAGATTTTGTATGGCTGGGGTATTATCAGAGTTATGTATTATTTTGTGGGCTAGTGATAGTTGATTGAGTTGAAGTAGTAGTGGTAGTTCTAGCCAATTGAGTTTTTTTAAGCATTCACAGTGGTGTGTCCTGATGGGAGATGTTGTAGCGAATTTAGCTATCTTATTATAACAACTATCAAGTTTGTTTAGGTCAGATTTGCAGAGATTTGTAAGCACAGGGGAGGCATAAAGTAGGGTGGATAGTAGGTGAGTCCTCGCTATTGCAGTTTTGGAGTGGTCAGTGAGGAATTTTTTATTGCGATACAGCAGGCCAAGTTTTTTATGTACTCTTTTATGGTTATAGAAATATGCAGGTCAAATCTAAGGTGATTATCTATTTCAGCCCCTAAGAGTTTGTTATGATTTGTGGGGGGTGATTGTGGTCTTGTTAAAGGGGGAGATGAAGAAAGAATCAGTGGAAGGTGTGGCTCTGTGGGAGCTAAAGAGTATTAGCTTTGTTTTACTTGGGTTCAGAATGAGCCTTTGGTTTGTGATCCAAGTCTCTGCTAGGGAAAAGCATTCTTGTGTTAGGGAGTGAAGGATGTCAATTGATTTGGCTGAGCATATTATGGTGGTATCATCTGCATATTGTACTATTGAGGGTTTAGGAATACTGTTTGGGAGCTGATTGATGAAGAGGGTAAAAAGATGTGGCCCCAGGATGGAGCCTTAGAGTACTCCTAGGGAGACTGGTATGGAGAGGGAGAGTTGTTTTTTCCACATAACAGCTTGTTTCTTCCCTCCAGGTAGTTTTTGAACCAGGAGATGGCAGGGGTGGTAAGGTTTAGAGTTGCTAGTGAAAGAAGGAGATTATTGTGGTTAACCATATTGAATGCTTTGGACAAGTCAAGGAAGGTGGCAGATACAAGGAGTCAGTTGTTTCTGTGAGTATTGACAATGTTGGTGAATTCTGTTAGTGCAGTGGTGGTGCTATGGAAGGGTCTAAAGCCATTTTGTTGTGTTGCTATGAGATTATTTTCTAGGAGATATTTCATTAGCTGCTTGTGTGTTACCCTCTCTAAAATTTTAGATAAAGGGGGTAGTATGGCTATAGGGCGGTAGTAATTGAGTTCCAGGGGAGGTTCCCCCTTTATGTAGATGGATGATATGCAATATTTTCCATAGCTTGGGTATCATACACTCGGAGATGGATCTGTTAATTAGGATGGAGACAGGATATCATATGGCCTCTGCAGCCAGGTGGAGGTATTCAGCAGGTAATTTATCTGCGGCTAGAGACGTCGGTTTGAGCTTGCGGAGTAATTTTTCAATGAATTTGGTTGGTTCTGGGTGTAAGCTGAAATTGGGGCAATTGTTAGTTGGGGGTGAGTGGGTGGACTTGCAGGGGTGGGGATGTTGTCATGGGGTTGGTTGTTTGCAAGGGTCTGGATAGTTTCTGTAAAGGATTTATTAAACTGAGTGGGGATGTCTTCTTGGCTGTTTTCTATTTTTGGGGTTGGGGTAGTTGTTTTACCTGGTTGTAGAATAGAGTTAATTGCTGCCAAACATTTTTGTGGGTTGTTCCTGTGCTTACCCTGTAACTTTTGGTAGTAAGATGTTTTGTCTGTTTTGGTGAGTTTTTTGGCTTTGTTATGTAGTTCAACGTATATTTGTTTGTTCAATTGGGATTTACTGTTGAGGTAGTTGGTCCAGGCCTTGTTTCTTTTTTTGAGGAGGGACTTTGTGTCTGGGGTTAACCAGGGGGCATATTTAGTTTTAATTCTTGTTGTTCTGGAGGGGCATGATGGTTAAGGGTGTTTAAGAAGGTAGTATTGAAATATAGTACAGCTTCATCAAGAGATAGGTTTTTTAGGGGGGGGTCCAGTTGCACACTTTTAGGTCATTTATAAAGCTGGAGCCATTAAAGTGTGTTTTGTTTCTAATTAGGCACATAGATATTTGGGTCAGTTGTAGTGATTTTGATCTGAGTAAGAATGTGGCTTGATGTTCACTCAGGGTGTCTGGTAGACACCCTGCTAGGGATATCAGTGATGGGTGGGATACGAGTATCCAATCTAAAGCGGATTAGTGTTTGGTTCTCTTGTCTGTTTTTGTAGGGGAAGTGATGAGTTGGGTTAGGCCATGTAGGTTAATATGAGGGAGTGGGTTATGACTTGAACAGTTTTGCCAGTCAGTATTAAGGTCTCTTAATACTATGCTTTCCTGGGGGAGGGAGTTAGATATCTATTCTAGGAGTTTTTCTGTAATGGGGATATTGTTGCCTGGAGGGATATAGCATCCCATGATGTTGATGTATTTACTATCATTAAGTTTTAGTTTTGTTAGAGTGAGTTCAGCTTTATCGAGGTTTGGTGTTGTTATGTCTACTTTCTCAAGCATGAGGTGAGATTTATACACTATAACAACCCCCCCCCCCTTTTTTTACCTATCCTATCACTATGAATTATATTGTAACCTGGTGGAGTGATTTCATTGTTGTGGTTGCCTGGTTTAAGCCAAGTCTCTGTTAGTATGACTATCTCAGGTTGATAAAAGGAGAGTAGTGCATGAAGGTCATGGACTTTGTTTAGTATACCTAACATTTAAATTTAAAATGAGGAGTGTGGATTTGTCTCGATGGAGTAAGGTATCATTCAGGATGAGGATTGGGGCTCCTAGATTTTGTGGGCCTGGGTTAGGTGTATATCACCGCAGCTAATGAGTTGGGTTCTGAGGTAAAAATAGAGTTTGAGTAGTTTGTTTAGGGTCTTAAAGTTCTTTATAGTTGTTTGTGACTGGTAGTGTGATGGCTGTAATCTGTGTGCATAGTGGTGAATAAAAAAGGTTTGGTAGGGATATGGGACTAGCTGAGTAAAAGGGTGTGCTGTAATAATGTTAGTGGAAGTAGTTTTTCTCGGTATGTGGATAAAATGAAGTTGTTTTTGGTCTAGAGAAAAACACCTGAGTGTACAAATAAAGACAGACACTTGAAATGGATTTATTACCTTAAGGAAATGAAAAAGCCACAAAGGGACTGCAAAACATGATTAATAAAAGTAACAGAGATTATGTGGTGTTTGTTAAAAATAAATAAATGGGATAATAGTTATATTTTTTTAATTATTATTTAAATACATTGATATAGGGATAAAGATATATGTCAGCATAGGAAAGTACCAAAATGTTTCTGCCCTGTGTGTCACAATGTTAATTAAATATGTTGCTCATATTTTTCAGCATTTTTCCACTGCTTCCATAATCTGTACTAATCATGTTTAATCATGACTGATGTCTGTACAAATCTAGGGGATATGTTTCTTATTAAGCATAGTGAATGCTGCAGTTAAAGCAAGAAAAATGTAGGGAGCTAAGGACTGGAAGAAAAATGTGATGATGCTGCTGAAGGGGGTCTCAGAAGTCCAGGTGTAACATTCCTAGCAGCCTTGGAAGTAGTGTAGGGGACAAAAAGGTAATACTAGTGATATGTTAATACCTCTCTTGACAGTGTACATCAATAGCTAGTGAGGGGGTAATGAATAAGAAGGGAGCAGTGATGGGTAGGGATGCTTTTAGGGAGGTAGGAGTAGCTAATGTGGTTTAGCCTAGGAACGATCATCTTTGGAAATGACTAACAGAATCTGGCTTTTGTCTTGGCAGAGCTAGTATAGGTGAAAGTTTCCCTCCATCCCAAGGGTCCAATGGACCTAGCCTTACAGGAATGGTGGAAAGATATAGAAGGGAGGCAGTGTAGAGTAGTTAGGAATTGACACCTAGAAGATGGGGACAGTTAATCTGGTTAAGAGTAAAACTATTTTCCATTGACTAGATAAATGGTAGAAATAATGTCATTACAGGAGCTGAAATTACAAAGGGGAGAAAGACATAAGTGATTAGTATGGTTAAGAAAGAGTCAGAATAAAGGACAAAAGAAGAGAGTAATAAAAATGTTAGAAAAGGGTAATTGGTAAATGAAACTGCCATGCTGTACAGGGTAGGTGAGAAAGAGGAAGGTGGGCAATAGAGTACTTGTGTTTTATGAGCCAAATAAGGTCAGAAAGGAGGTGATAGCAGCAAGTTGAGTAGGTGGAGTCAAAGCAGAGTGAGACAAAATTGTTTTGTGATGAGACTTTAATATAGTGCTGAAACCTGGTATGAATCAGATGCTTGATAAGACTGAATTTTATATAGGCTACAGGGAGGCATTATGAAAAGGTATGGAGAAAATGGACCTGGCAGATGTTTGGATGGTATTAGGAAAGGGGGGGTATACATATATTTTAGGAATTAGAGAAGTCAGGTAATTAGACAGGATAAAATTTTCGTAGTTGACTTGATGATGGGGGAGATAGAAGATATGAAATTAACAAAAAGTGAATAGTCAGACCATAGCATGCTAATAGTGGCATGGGTAGCACAGAAAGTAGAGTGAGAGAAGGTGGAGTAGAACTCCAAGGCATTAGTGGCTTATAAAGCAGGTACAATGGTTCCAGTGCATGACAAAGCAAGAGATGCAGGAGAATGGAAGAGTGGAGAAAAGAGTGGAGGTCATGAAATGTGATGAGAGATAATGATGCAAAGGAAGATTATTAGAAGGGGGGGAAGCAAGGGGAAGTATGAGGACAGGTTAATGAAGCTGCAAGATTAGGGAAAAGGCATGCATTAAAGGGCTAAGGAAACTATTTTCTTTATTATCAGAAGCACTGGCACAAAATACACTTTCTTAGTAGTAGAGTCATCTCTGTAATATTTTTATCTTAATAAGTCCTCCTTACTTCCATATGCAGCTGCACTGATGATTTATTTTGAGAATACAATACTCTGTGTGTGGGAGCTCTGCAAGAAAAGTAAATACATACATAAAAGTGTTTGGTCTTTTTTACCCTTCCCATAATCATTTGTACAGTCTAACTTCTTCCAGCTAGAGGAGCCACCATTTTGAAATTTTAGCCCAGTTTTCAACCCCTTCATGGTGTCCCGCACACTTAAAAGTAAGTTAAAAGCTGATCTGTGGCATATAACTTCAATATTGTTTTTTTATGTTAAAGGCTTGGAAAGTGTAAAAACATTCTACCATGGCTGTGGGAGTCTATTTAACTTACGTCTGCTCCTGGTGTTTTTAAAGTAAATATTTTCAGCTTTTGAAATCTCTTATAAGTATCTAACACTGAATATAGACAGGTGATGATTAAATAATTCATTTTTGTCATTAAATGGGCTATAATATGCAGAATCATTTGATAAAAATAGAGATGCTTTTTTCTACTAGCTTAAATGTAGTAGTATTTCCTGAGAACAAACCATGCTTTGGAACTTGTCTGTTGTATTTGCCATTCATTCTTTTAGGTAATTAGACTTTTCTTTATGTTTCTCATTCAATGCTGGTAAACCATATCCTTTTACTGGTGCTGTTGGTCACTTAATATGCATCAAATATATCACTTTTCTTACTTAGCCTGCTTTATGCCACATGCACAGATAGGCATAGCTTCTTTCAGATGCGATACTGGTGAACCATATTTTATTTGTGTTGTATGTAATTTGTCTTTATAGTCCATTAAGTATATAAGATAGGCATTATTTCTTCCCTCTTCATCTGGGAGGCTTCATTAATTGGTCCATTGGGAAATTATACTCCTGGATAGACTCTGTGTTAAGCTGACAAGGCTTTAGAGTCTCCCCTTGCTCTCTTTATATACTTTCACCTAAAATTACTACTGTTGTCAATGCATATACTTGTATTTTTTAGTTTTATAATACATATTTCTTGTAACTCTCACTGGATAGTGACTGTTATAGTACAAGGCACAGGAGTCTATATGTCTTTGCTTACTGGTTTTATACTGTTGTAGAAATATTTTCTGTGGATGTATTTTAGAAAACAGACTGCATTTAGTACTGTACCATATCTTACTGTGAGACATTAACTGCTGCCTAAAATTGTTAGTAGTCATGAAGGCATAAGTCTTTTGCAACATACAAAATTCTGGTTTAAATTGCTCTACTTAAAAAAAAATCTAGGTTAAACTGCTCTGCTTTCTAAAAGTTACTTGCTCATTTACCTGTTAGCAAATTTGTTCACACACACACACACACACACACACACACACACATGCACACACGCACACACGCACACACTCACACACGCACACACACACTTACAAGTGCTTACATAGGTGTTTCTTAATCATTTACCAGAGGACCACAAAATAAAATGGTAAAGATAAGGGTACATTTGTATATTTTTTCCTAGCCTTTATACGTTTCTTCAATATTAAGCCCAATTTAAGTTAAATTTTTCCCTTCCTCTCCTAAATGTGCTCTGCCAACTTTCTTCACTTTCAGCTGTAGAAAGTAAAGCAAAATATTTATATAGTGTGTCACTATCCACCTTCCTGAAAACGTTGCCAATATAATCGGTGAAACAAGTCATCTACAACCAAGAACCCCCCTCCCCACAGTGGAAAAAGCATTTAAAGTATAATCATAATCATAGCAACTGATGCATTCTCTGTCTACTGTGTTTAGCTATCTTACAGTGTGCACACTACTAAAGAGTTCCAGCCTCTTCCACTAAAACTGAACAATAGCTTTCTTCCTCCCAATAATAGCTTAGCTAACAATAGAATATCCTACAAATAAACATTTGGAAAATGTATGTTTTTTCAAACAGTAACATCTTATAATAGGTGGAAAGTCTAAAAAATTGTGTACAGCTAAAGCTCCAATCTTAAATCAAGCTTAGCAGACAATTTACCTCAATATACTGACTAACACATAACTGTCTTCTGCTATTTTATTATCAGAAACATTAGCATGAAATACACTTTGTGAGTGGTAGATTAATCTCTGTAATGTTGCCTTAATAAGCTCATCTTACCTCTAAATTCAACTCCACTGCTTTTCTTGAAAATACAATACTCTTTGTGTGGGCCCCACTCCATTCCACCCTTGCTCTGCATGGGCTTCACTATGCTCCCTTACCCTACCCCTAGTTTACACACCCCCACTACACCTACAGTTATACTTTCCAATCCAGATCCACCTCTCACAATTAACCAATAACTGCTGCTTGAGACATCCCCCCATCTTCTATTACTATTAAGACCTCTGCCATGTTTAATACTCTTGCAACCTTCAATAAAACATCCTAATCACCCTATCTGTATACTACACAATAACTTAGCAATCCAACACTACAACAATGACTACTCCCACTATCATGAAGTATGTGCGTTATCTTTCATTCCTTACAAGAACAAAGCTTTATTTTGCAATCACCATAACACTACTGACCCTTCTCACACACATCGGAATCTTACGATCACACTTACAGCCACCCAGTTCCTCTCCCACAAAAGTACAACCATAACAGTCCTCTAACACACCACATTTTTCAGCCATATTTCCCAAACGTTATTCACACTCACTACTAAACATGTCCACCTTTAAACACTTAAAACTCAGTAAGTCATCATTCTCCACCTTCCTTCATACATATAAAAAGGCTAGATTTTTCTACACATATCTACATAAAATAACTAAGCTGGTCCACATTTGGGACAGCCATCCCAACCCTGGCTCAGCAACCAGTATACAGTCAGAATCAACCACACGCCTTCAGATTTCTCCTAAACATAAGTTTTCAAAGCATATACAACAAGACCCATTATCTCTACACAACCCTCTCTCACTATATACTTGACATACTTATAGGTACTGAAACCAGGCTAAAGCCAAAAATAACTGGTAATGAAGTACTCCCCAGTGGATATAACATAATCAGGTCAGACAGACCAACAAAAAGAGATGGAGTAGCAATAATTTTTAAAAACTAATAGGATGCCAAACTAATGCATTGCAGAACATATTTCTGATACACATAGAAAGGTAGATAGTAATGCTTTGGCAAAACAGATTATGGATGTGATTTCAGGAAAACTGCTAAATATTCTCCAATTGTTAGTTATAATGCCTTTCATGGCTTCAACATCAACACTATTGCTGATTACCATCGAAGTACTAAAATCAACCTTCTTAGGTTTTTAACCACAACATTTCCATGTTTTCTGAAGTCACTTACTTCAGTAAATTTGTCTGATATCAAACCCTTAGGCTACCCTCTATTCAAGAATTTATTGCATAAACTAATGCTTTCATCTACAAAATCTTGATCATTCTTAGTAAGGTTACTCACTCTCATTAATTGCCCTTTGACAATGTTCTCCTTGTTTTTTTTTGGGGGTGGGTGCATACTGTTATAGTGCAGGTACGAGTTGTTTTGCAGTTGTTCAGCGTAATGCATCCGAGATTATCCAAGTTCAACTAACTCTGGGTAAAACCACAATCCAGATTGTAGCTTGCTACAGACCCCCCACCATGCCCCAGAATTCCCACTCCTCCTTTCTTGATACATTGGAAAATATTAAGGTACAACCCAACACTCTAATAATGGGTGATTTCAATTACCCTACCATTAAATGGGAAAACTACTCATGTACCAACTCTTTTGCTCAACGTTTTCTGGAAATCATCAATTCCAAAGCCTTGGATCAACTTATCCACAGCCCAACCAGGGGCATCAATATCCTAGACCTGGTCATCACCAACATGGGTGACCGCTGTTCCACACCAGAGGTCAGCTCCTCATTGGTCAGATCCGACCACAAGCTAATCACCCTAGATATCGACATCCCGCTCCCACTCCCCATTAGGAAAACAACCGTAAAAAAATTCTCCAAAGCCAACTTCATGCTTATTAAGACAGAAGTGGCAAATTTCATGACACCCATGCAGATGGACAATAGAGGTACGACTGCTGAATCCTGCACTTTATAAGCACTTACATGAGTGCATGGATCATGCTATCCCTAACAGAACCAAGATGCTATCCTCCAAAAAAAAGGAAGCCAATCTGGTGGTCTTCTGCCATAAACAAACTCTTCAACAGAAGAAAGAAACTGTTGCAAAAAAAGAGTAAAATCCCACGATTGGAGGAACACCCTGGTCAGCCTCAGTAAGAAGCTGAGATCCCTCATAAAATCCTCCAAAGCTAGTTATGAAAACAAATTTGTCACTGATTCAAAAGACAACCACAAACCATTCTATAGCTATGTCAAGAATCTCAATGGCAACACTCAGATCTTCTCTTAGTTACAGCACAATGACACAATTTACAGAACCAACTGATATTGCCAACATCCTGTCAGATAGGTTCAGTGCTAACTTTATCCCCCTCTCACCCCCTAAAGGGCCCATCTTTATACCAGAAGAATGCAAAGTTCCTGTAATCATGGCTGCACAGGTAAAAACCACACTCTCCAAAGCCAAGAACACAGCATCCATGGGACCTGACAACATACCAGGCTGCCTTCTACATGAACTACAGAATGAACTGGCACCCCTCCTAAAAAAAAGGCCACCAGATTTAATAGGCATGGCCTTCCTTTAACAAAGCCAAACTGTGATGAGTGCATCATTTACAGGTTACCTATGTCCTCATTTACTGTATCCATGATGATTCTTTCCATGGCCATACATATGAAGCTGGTAAGACTTATGAGCCTGTAGTTACCTGGAGCAGTGGTTGAACCTCCTTTATTCAGGGGAATGACTGCAGCCATCTTCCTTTCCTTGGGCACAAACCCTGACTGAAGGCTCCAGTTGGACCAGAGAAATCATGTTTCATGCTGTTTATTAAATATCCCGGGATGTTTTCTAGGCCCATTGATGCAGTGGTTTTGGCCTTGGAAAGTGCATTGATGACCTTTTCCCCTAGTAATGGTTGGGAGGATTGTATTATGTGGTATTTCTTTTGGAATATCGGGGGGAGGTGTGTGTGGAAAAAGTTGAGCTGAACCTGTCAGCCAAAAGGTTGGCAATGGCCTCTGCTTCAGTGTGAGTGATGCCATTTGCAATAAGATATGCACATTGTTGTGCATTTCCTCTGAGGTTACAGACATAACTGTAGAATCTTTGTGGTTGTTCTTTGCCTGAGAAGCTATTTTTCTTCAGATATAAACTTTGCAGTATTAATTAACCATCTTAGCTGCCTGTTTAGATTGGTCAGGGGGATTTTAGTATGTATGGCTTTGTTCTTCCTGCACTTGGCCAAGATTTGTTTTTCTTTTGTTGTTTAACCGATTGATATTGTGATTACACCAGGATAGCTTGTCTTTTGAGTTTTGTCTTATTCTTAATATGAGTGGGCAAAGCTCATTCTATACACCTATCAATATGGCTGCACAAAGATTTTGTAAATATGTAAGTGTATGCTATGGTGTTTACTGGGTTTGGAGGTGCTTGGAATTTAGCCAACGTGTTGCTTAGTAGAGAGATGTTAGCCTTGGAAGAGTTCCTAAAAGTTTTTAGTTTTGCTGGATCCCTGGATTTTATTTTTATATTTTTATTTCAAGTAACACTGCATCATGGTCAGATCTGACGAGTTCATTGAGTGAGGAACCTCAGCCCCTCATGTTCATGAGTACAAAGTCAAGGACTTTTTTACCCCTGCTAGAAGACTAGACCAACTGTTACAGTATGTTGGTATAAACAAAGTTTAGGAATCAATGGGGTTGTGCATTAGAAGTGGTGTAGGATTCTCAATCTGTAGAGGGGTAATTGAGATCCCCAATGAATATTGTACAGGGTTGAATGGTGAGGGACTCTAGTACATTGAGATAGGTAGTATGGGTTTCCTGGGACATAGAGAGGGACCTATAGGTTGCAAAGATATGGTGTAACCCCTTGTTTATGGTGAGTTGCACATGTATGAGTTTCAGTGGGTCATTCACTTTAAGTAGTCTGGATGTTTTTAATATAGAATGCGACTCCTCCACCTTTAGTTCTCTCCTGTACAATAGCTGGTATAAAGGTGTGAAAAGCATTATAACCTTTAACTGTTGGGTACTCTCAGCGACTTTAAACCAAGTCTCCATTACTACACAGATGTCTACAGTCTCCAGGGAGAGGAAGGCTTGCAGGGAGTAGTGTTTCTTGTTAAGACTTCTAGCATTGAGCAGTACCACCTTTGGAAATTCCTTCATAGATTCAGTTAAGTCAGTAGACTTATCAGTTTGGCATTGCCTACAAAAGGCACTATGGGGGTGGAGAAAGTCCTTGCCAATATCTGAAAGTCTAGAGGGGATAAGTGCAGACCACCCCTGGCAAAACAGTGTGGTCTGTCAACCATGTCCTCCCAGGCCTTCAAATATTGCACCTCCCTGGACTGACACCAGAAGCTAAGCCAGTTGTTAAGATCAGTCATTTTCTGATGGCAACATGGCATCATCCTTGGGGAAGGTAGTATGCTGCTAAGTGCTAGGCTCATTACTTCCATGAGCCACATAATCAGCGAGCTCAGTCATGTCTCACTTCATAAAGTCAAGGGAGGTATGTCTCAGGTCATTAGCACCCACATGGACTATGACAGAGTCATACTGATACCTCTGGTTCAGTGAACAGAGTGCCTGTGTGACTTGACAGATCCTAGCCCTGGAGTGGCAGCTAACCATGACTCTCTCCCTACTCGGTCTGATA
This sequence comes from Protopterus annectens, assembly GCF_019279795.1. Taxonomy (NCBI): domain Eukaryota; kingdom Metazoa; phylum Chordata; order Ceratodontiformes; family Protopteridae; genus Protopterus; species Protopterus annectens. The sequence continues at coordinate 758,778,275 of NC_056746.1, forward strand.
AGAGGGGCATTGGTGTGCCTCACTATAGAATCACCAATGACCAGGAAATTTGTGCACTGGTTTGCTTTAAGGGCTTAACAGTGGAGGCATTGGATCCAATGTTACTTTGTGTAGCTGCTGGTGGTGTTTTAACAGAGTGTTTACATGATGGTTGAGACATTTTTTGATTGTACTGTGTAGGAGGTCTTACTGTTTTAAGAAGGTTACCTCTAACTGCCTCAGCATAAGTACTTTTATGTGTAGGGCCTTTACCCTGTGCAGTAGGTGTGCTGCAAGTGTCACTAGCAACCTCTACAGTAACTCAAAATACACTACTAGTTAATCACTGGCATAATCTTCTTCTTTCGGCTTTTCCCAGTTAGGGGCTGCCACAGCGGATCACTTGTCTGCTCATGATTGGCAGTGGAGTTTTACGGTGTCGAGTTACCAGCCCGGCACCCAACCTTCCACAGAAGCCACATACACACACACACACACACACACACACACACACACACACACACACACACACACACACACACACACACACACACACACACTCACACCTATATTAACTGTGTATTATTCTTCAGTATATTTCCAGAATATTATGTATTCAGTGCTGTTCATGAACAGGATATAGAATATCTCTTACACATTTCTTTCATATTAAATGTTTAAGATATAGTGGCTACATAGGCAAAACACTGCAACAACTGATGGTATTACTCAATTGTTAGTGTGTGCATGTTATTTTAGGTCGTTCATTATACCAGCATGCAATAACATCGGTATGTTATGGTATTTTAGGTCATTCATTGTATTAGCAGGCACTGATATAGTGTGTGCATGATATTTTAGGTCATTCATTGTATCAGCATGCACTAACATCAGTGTGTGTATGGTATTTTAGGTCATTCATTGTATCAGCATGCACGAATATCAGATCAAAAGTAGGGCATCTCCCACCCAACAGTCTACTGGCAACTATAGCACAACAGCCAAAAAGTCACTCACTCTCTCATTGTTCACTACTACAAAAATATGCAAACTTCTCAGACTTACCAGGCTACTGATAAACTACTCCAAAATATTTAAAACTAGTATTTTCACTGTTAAATGATCAAAGAAGTCACACAACTCTACCTTAAACAAAAGGTAGTTTGGTTACAAATACTGACCATCTGCCCTATTACCAGCTCTTGTAAAACTACTGAAAACTACTTCAAAAGTTTCTCTGAAATTTAGGATTGAATTTTTGGCCGAGTTATCCTACTCCATAAACTTGACAGTTAAAGGATGTTTGACAAGAAACACGGGATAGTTCACAGATTACCTCAACATCATCATCATCATCATCTTCTTTTGGCTGTTCCCATTAGGGGTTGCCACAGTGGATGATCTGTTTCCATTTCTTCCTGTCCTCTGCATCATGCTCTTTCACATCAACCACCTGCATGTCCTCTCTCACCACATCCATAAACCTTATCTTAGGCCTTCCTCTTTTCCTCTTACCTGGCAGCTCCATTCTTAGCATCCTTTTCCCAATATACCCAGCATCCCTCCTCAGCACATGTCCAAACCAACGCCATCTTGCCTCTCTTGCTTTGTCTCCAAACTGTCCAACCAGAGCTGACCCTCTAATATACTGATTCCTAATCCTGTCCATCCTAGTCACACCCAGTGCAAATCTTAACATCTGTAACTCTGCCACATCTAGCTTTGACTCCTGCTTTTTCGTCAGTGCTACTGTCTCCAACCCATATAACATAGCTGGTCTCACTACCCTCTTGTAGACCTTCCCGTTCACTCTTATTGGTACCTGTCTGTCACAAATCATTCCTGACACTCTTCTCCACCCTGCCTGTACTCTCTTCTTCACCTCCCTTCCACACTCACCATTACTCTGAACTGTTGATCCCAAGTACTTAAACTCATCCACCTTTACCAACTCTACTCCCTGCATCCTCACCATTCCTCTACCCTCCCTCTCATTTACACACATATATTCTGTTTTAGGCCTGCTGACCTTCATTCCTCTCTTCTCTAAAGCATATCTCCACCTCTCCAGGGTCTCCTCAATCTGGTCCCTAATCTCACTACATATCACAATGTCATCTGCAAACATCATAGTCCATGGGGTCTCCTGTCTAATCTCATCTGTCAACCTGTCCATCACCACTGCAAATAAGAAAGGGCTCAGAGCTGATCCTTGATGTAATCCCACCTCCACCTTAAATGTATCTGTCACTCCCACCGCAGTCCTCACCAATGTCACACTACCCTTGTACATATCCTGTACCACTCTTACATACTTCTCTGCCACTCCCGGCTTCCTCATACAATACCACAACTCCTCTCTAGGCACCCTGTCATATGCTTTCTCTAAGTCCACAAAGACACAATGCAACTCCTTCTGACCTTCTCTGTACTTCTCCATCAACACTCTCAGAGCAAATATTGCATCTGTAGTGCTCTTTCCTGGCATGAAACCATACTGCTGATCACTAATCATCAACTCCCTTCTTAACCTAGCTTCCACTGCTCTTTCCCATAACTTCAAGGTGTGACTGCAGCTCTGCACATCACCATTATTCTTAAAGATAGGTAAAGAGAAACGCCAACTGCTAGCCACACAGAAGCAAAGGAATCCAGTAGAACTCACTGAAACCAACTCCGGATACAATGAAAGCCCGTAAACTGTCAACTTTATAACACTTTTTCTCCACACCTCAGGCATCCTCTGACTTTCCAAAATTTCAATAAACAATCTGGTTACAAATTCCACTGCCATTTCTCCTAAACACCTCCATGCTTCCACTGGTATGTCATCTGGGCCAACAGCCTTTCCATTCTTCATCCTCTTCATAGCTGTCCTTACTTCCTCCTTGCTAATCTGCTTCACTTCTTGATTCACTATCCCCACATCATCCAACCTTCTCTCTCTCATTCTCTTCATTCATCAGCCCTTCAAAGTACTTTTTCCATCTACTCAACACACTCTCCTCACTTGTGAGTATGTTTCCCTCACTATCCTTTATCACCCTTACCTGCTGCACATCTTTCCCAGCTCTGTCCCTCTGTCTAGCCAATTGGTACAGGTCCTTTTCTCCCTCTTTAGTGTCCAATCTCTCATACAACTCTCTATATGCCTTATCCTTAGCCTTCGCCACCTCCCTCTTTGCCATGGGCCTCATCTCCTTATACTCATGTCTACTTTCTTCATTTCTTTGACAATCCCACTTCTTCTTCACCAGCCTCTTCCTCTGTATACTCTCCTGTACTTCCTCATTCCACCACCATGTCTCCTTGTCCTCCTTCCTCTGTCCAGATGTCACACCAAGCACCTTCCTAGCAGTCTCCCTTACTAGCTCTGCTGTAGTTACCCAGCTATTCGTTAACTCTTCATTGCCTCCCAGTGCCTGTCTTAACTCTTCCCTGAACTCCACCTCACAATCATCCTTTTTTAACTTCCACCATTTAATCTTTGGCACTGCTTTCACACTCCTCCTCTGCTTCTTGATCACCAACATCATCCTGCAGACCACCATTCTATGCTGCTTAACTACACTTTCCCCAGTCACCACTTTACAGTCTTCAATCTCCTTCAGACTGGCCCTCCTACATAGGATATAATCCACCTGTGTGCATCTTCCTCCACTCTTGTACGTCACCCTATGCTCCTCCCTCTTCTTAAAATACGTATTCATCACAGCCATGTCCATCCTTTTCGCAAAATCCACAATCATCTGACCTTCTGCATTCCTCTCCTTAACACCATACCTACCCATCACTTCCTCATCCCTTCTGTTCACTTCACTTCACCAGCATGCCCATTGAAGTCTGCTCCAATCACTAGTCTCTCACCCTTGGGTACACTCACCACCACTTCATCCAACTCACTCCAAAATTTTTCTTTCTCATCCATCGCACACCCAACTTGTGGAGCATATGCACTAACAACATTCATCATTACACCATCAATTTCAAGCTTCATAAACATCACTCTATCAGACACTCTCTTCACCTCCAAAACCCTCTTGGCATACTGTTCCGTTAGGATAACCTCTATCCCATTTCTTCTGCCATCCATACCATGATAAAACAATTTGAACCTGCCTCCTATACACTTGGCCTTAGTTCCCTTCCATCTGGTCTCTTGCATGCACAATATATCAACCTTCCTTCTCCATCATATCAGCTAGCTCTCTCCCTATACCAGTCATACTGCCAACATTCAAAGTTCCTACCCTCAGTACTACACTCGTAACCTTCCTCCTCTCTTCCTGCCTTCGGGCTTGCCTTCCCCCTCCTCTTCTATTACCTCAACAGTCACTAATAAGTTAACCTTTAACTATGTATTATAAAAAAATACACTCTGTTCAACTAATGAAGGGCCCAAAATTTAGATCTCATTCATGTTTTCTATTTGTAATTGATATTACTGCATGTGTCATAATCTTATCATCTATTTGTTTTCTATTTGTGATTGATATTATTACATATAACATAATGCTATCATTTGGTAGTACACTGAAATGGAAACAGCTAAGCACAGCAGATATTTTACTGTTGTTGCTCAGTTAAAGATCTGAACTGCTTACTATCACAATTAGTAACCAAAATGCCTCAAGAACTGTCAATTTACCACATACCTGGAACTACACCATGACAAAACCTGAAATCTGACACATCCAGAATACTAATAAACCGAAAACATAAAGGTGCAATAGTGCTTGAAAAAAACAGTTAAACCCAATAAAAGCACTATTTGTTGTGAGTCCAGACCTTCTTTATTATAATATCAAAATTAAGCGCTTTTGTCAGTTAAAACTTGACTTCATCAGAATTCACTAGAAAACCGAAAAATACTGTTTAAATATACACACTACTGTTCAATGATTGGTTCAATGTTTTCACAATTAACAAGTCAAATAAACCAATTGTAATTTAAAATGCCAGGAATTAGTATATGCACCAGAACAAGAGTTAAAATTTAAATTAAAATTCTATGTTTCTTAGAAACAATGAATGCCATATAAAATGTGTAGTAGTAATGAACAAAAGAAAGAAAGAAAAGACATGAATTTCAAAAATAAATACATATAATGTATGTACATGTTTTTTCCTTCTTTGTTTAATTAAACATGTTCAGCCCTTCCTTTCAAAATTGGTGCCAAGTTTAAGTGTTCATTCAAGCCAGGGGGAGAATTTGCTGTAAGCCTAAGTTGCCACATCAATTCCTTTTTCAATAATATGTTTTGCCAGTCCCCACCTCTAGCTTCAAAATGTACAAAATCTAAGATGGCAAAATGAAAACCTGTATAGTTATTGCATATTATACTATGTTTGTACAGGGCATTTGTAACTTTTTTATTTTTTATATCGTACAAATGCTCATAAATTCTTGTCTTGAGAAGCCTCTCAGTCTTCCCAATATAATAAGAACTGCAGGTGTTACACATGGCAATATAGACTAACTTGCTAGAGAAACAATTACCTCTCCTAGGGTACACTGTGCTGTTGTTCTGATTTTTCAAACAAATCTTAGTTTCCTGGGAAACATAAGGACAATATTTGCACCTCCCACAATGTCTAGTGCCATTATTATTAGTTTCATCTTTAGCAAGACATTTTGGTCTACTTTCCAAAATCCTTTTCAAGTTAAACCCAATTTTTGTAGTAAACACTGTTTTTTCACCCAAAACTTGGGATTTTTCATGGCCAAGTCTAAATATGCTCCAGTTCTTATGCAAAACATCTTTAACTTGTTGATATAGGGGGCTATACTGTACAATACAAGTATGTTCAAAGTTGGTTTTGTTAGATTTTTTGGCAATCTTCCCCAGAATGTTGATTTTTGTTTAATCCCTTACCTAATAATGGTGTGTATTTCTTTCCCCATTCTTTGTATACTTCATTAAGAGTTTTTTCCACCAAGCCCATAGGGTAACCCCTTTCCAAAAACATGTTTTTTAAAAATTCAAACTCCACCGAGGAAGTCATTCTAGCTTCCCTAATTGCTTGACCCTTTATGATACTTTTCTTTTGCCAAAAGGGGGGATGACTGTTGAAATGTAAATAATTGTTGCAAAAGGTTTTCTTACGATATATTTTAGATGTAAATTGGTCCTTATCCTTAGTAATAAGTATATCTAGATAACTAATTTCATAAGCATCATACTGAAAAGTGAATTTTAAAAAATTAGTTGTACTGTTAAGGTATTAGATAAACAAAGGAATGGATTCAGTAGTTCCTTTCCAAAAAATAAAAATGTCATCCAAAAACCTACAATAATAATTTATATAATCATAATATTCACTTCCAAACACATGTTCTCTCATGACAAAACCTGAAATCTGACACATCCAGAATACTGCCATTTTAAACTAATCAGTATTTATGTTGTCTGTTCAAAACTATACAACTTCAAGAAAATAATGTTTCAGAGACTAGAAATTCTGCAGCCCTCTTCCCAAAACTCTTCTATGGACAATATGGCTCTGGGTGAGGATGATGACAGACCACCATTGTTTACCACTTTTGCGAATTGAGCCCCACTGCTTATTAAGGATGCATATCAGGAGGAATAAGTGTGAAGAGCTGAACTGTGGCAGACCTTGCAGGAGCAGCATGTAGTACTGAATTATGGCCACAGGAAATAATGAGCACAGGCTGTACTCTTCCATTGTGCATGCAAATCAGTGAGGCTCTGTGTGATCCTTTGCAAACAGCAGCAGCAAGAATAAGTGATTTGGACGGATTAAAGAGTCCTCATTCAGGTGGTTTAATCTAATTCTAATTTTGACCAAATTAAGGGATGGAAATAGGAATAGAGGAAAATGATAAGGGGCAGTGAAGCAGAGAGTAGAATATCAATCACCTTTAACATGTTCATTTTAATATAGCATATTAACTTATTTATGAAGCAAATGCCCCTTTACTCAAGAACACTTCAGGTCTCCTTTTCTTCTAGTACTATTTGTGATGAATGTGAGGTATTGCCAGCTGTGCCAGGAGAAGTAGGGCAGTGGATGTGTAACAAATGCCAGTATAGCTAGCTGGAATTTAGTAAGGAATTATATGTTATTTGAATATCAAATTGATTTTTACAGAGGCTTGTGTTGAAAATGGATTTTTAAAGCTGCTTATGTTAAAAATGCACCATCAGTGGGTCCTGACTGTCTTGTAACAGAATTAACTCTATATATGATAACATGAAACTGGAAGAGAAGAGGTTAAGCTCAGTTACAGCCAACTTTGGAAAATAGTAAGAAATTAAATCACTGGGCCTAGGCCATAAAGATGTTATCTCATAGTTTTAAGAGAAGATAGAAATGCAATGTCTGTAAGAAGCATGGTTTGTTAGTCTCCGTAGGAGAACTAAAAGTTTGTAATTGTTTTATGACTTCTAGAAGCAGCATCAGATTTGAGTAATGCTTGTGTGTGTGTGTGTGTGTGTGTGTGTGTGTGTGTGTGTGTGTGTGTGTGTGTGTGTGTGTGTATGTGTGTGTGTGTGTGTGTGTGTGTGTGTTATTGGTATGTAGGTGCAAAATCCTGGCAGTTTCTTGCAATGGGGGAGGGGGGATTGCATAGAAACCAGAAGTCAGATAACCAGATGTATGTGATGTAATTCTCTACAGAAATAATGTTTTATTATTAGGTGAGACAGAAGTCTCAGGGCAGTCTGTTTTTTGGAGCCCGACATAGAAGGAGCCCTCACCTACTTCATCTTGCCTTGCTCTATTAAGTAAGTAGGAACAAATGTTCTTTAGATCAGTCAGTAAAATATAATGAGAATAGTTAAGTATTACTTTTCTCTAACTGTGTGAATCTTTCCAGCTGTGGTATTTTTAATATTTCGTCTGATTGAAACTCTGGAGTTTACTGTAAATAAATATATTACATTTTCATGTGTTATCATTTCTTAATAAATATATTTAAAATTTTCATTGTGACTGGTCCTTTAGAGGATAGTTTAACCTTTCAGAGCACTTATATCTATTGATGACACTGTGGCCCTTGTGAAGCCTGGCTGTTTGGTCAACATTACCATCTGTATTAATATTAATTTCACTCAGTATAATTGAGTACCCATGTAAGATCCTTAGGTAGCTGGCTTTGTAGTGTCTGGTGGCGGTGATAACTACCTTATCATCTGGACAGAAGGGGGCACAGCAGGTGAATCTGTCCCAGCCTTTCCCAGGTGTGTGTGTGTGTGTGTGTGTGTGTGTGTGTGTGTGTGTGTGTGTGTGTGTGTGTGTATGTAAATCAAATCTCACAGTGTGTGTGTGTATGTGTGTGTGTGCGTGTGTGTGTGTGTGTGTGTGCGTGTGTGCGTGTGTGCGTGTGTGTGTGTGTGTGTGTGTGTGTGTGTGTGTGTGTGTGTGTGTCTCAGGTACTTAGAAAAGGGAAACAAAGCACTGGTTTCACAGAGAGGATGCTGGAGGACTTGGCTTGGACAGAGCTGAGGACTTAACCCTATAGGTGTGCTAGTGGGGAGCCTTACTGGGGCCCTGCAGGGAGACAGATATAAAGAAATCCAGACCCCAGGCTGAATGTGTTCCCTGTATGCTCTTAAGGGAAATTTTGCTTGATGCAAGAGGTCTGCATCTGGAAATACTGAGTGTATCCATTTGTATTCCAAATGAATGTCTCTCTCCAGTGTCAGTGGTGAGGATTCGGGTTCCTTGATTACTGGCCCAGAGTGATGATGTCACTCCAGTCTTTGGGATAATTATAGCATTATAAGCCTATGTGTTTCATGGCATTTTTCAGATAAGTGCACTAGCTAGTAGTCCAGCGAAAAAGAAGAGCAGGTGAGGGAGTAGATGTGAAGGAGTTTATGAAACAGGAGGGAAAATAGGTGATATTTGTGGCTGAGAAGGAAACTTGATAGAAACTGAAATATAGAGAAAGCATAGCTTAATAAGAAACTGTTGAGGCACATATCCTTATTAATGGCAGTACAAAACAAAAAGTACTTTCTTCTTAAATACCATGGGATTTTTAGAATATCTTAAGTACTTGGGTAGATTGTTTCATATCCCACCAACAAAGTTAGAGAAGTGAATGTTGGCATAACTTCTAAATCCCATTATTTTCCTGATAATATAGAGACTCTTACACCAGGAATATTACTGAAGGAAGGAGCTGTATTATCTCTCTTTTTTATCAAGTGACAGAGAAAGAAGTGAAGTAAGACAGAGTTAAATTTGTTAGTGAGAGACATCCTGGTCAGTCACTTCTGAGAGCAACAATAACACATTTTGAATGCCCTAATATACTTCATCTGCATGTCTTTTCATTTAACCATGTTACTCAAGGAAAGGTTCATGAGTAAAACACCGACACTTAGAGAACAGGACACTTGATTCCCCAAGGAATCAATAACATCTAGTTATAATCCTTGTAATTCAATGCTATCTTCACATTGAATTGGCTTCAGTGGGTCCAGCAATGGAAGAACTGAGCATGTCAGGAGAATGGTTGTTAAGGCAGTATATGCTGCAGAAAAAACATATTGATTGGGTCTTGTTTGATATAAAGAATGACATGCAAGTTCTTGAACCAGTTGTCAATTCTGAACAATTTCATTTTGAATTTGTTCTGTGATATCCTCAGAGATACATTCTCTAGAGCAGTACAAAAACATCCCCATAGTATACTATGGTGAGCAGAGACATTGTGAAGGCAGGCAGATTACCTACAGATAAAAGATAGGTGGGACAGCTATTAAGCCTTGTGCTGTACTATCTATAAAATCAGTTTTGATTTACATTTATTTACATAACTGATAAACCAGTTGAGGCTATTTTCCTCATCCAAGTGACTCTTACTAAATGGCAATTATGATTAACACTGTAGAATGCCTTGCATGCAGAGACCATGTACAATTCCACCACTGCCCAGTCCTTCACTAATATACTCAGAGACTGACAGTGGAGCACTATTTCTAGCAGCCTTTTTAAAACACATGCTTTCTCCTGCTGAGTACGGTGCTTAGTCTGCTGGGAGAGTTGGAGATATTCTGGTCTTCAAGATTTTAGTGAAGAAATTTAGTGCAACAATGAATCAGAAGTTGCTATTTTCAACAAGGTAGCCATTATTTAAATACTGCATGAAGAGAGTTTGCTTCCATAGGGTGGGAATAATGTAGCTCATAATAGTATTATCGATAAGGCACTTATGGGATTGCAAAGGGATTGATACATTTTGGAGATCTGACTCTTTTGGACTTGTTCCTTTCAGTTTATACATCTATTTTCTCACTTGTCATATGTTTATTTCAGTAAGGCTGGCAATGGATTCAGCTGTATGTGGAGCCTTAAGTTTTAGATTTAAACTAGAAAAAGAGGAATAGCCAAGTTACATGAAGTTTCTATCAGGTTTATCAGGAAATGACAGCTGTGTAGTGTTTACTTGGTTATAACAGATGACCTTTTCCTGAAATTTTTAGAAGATACAGCTGCAGGTCTACTCTGAATGGATGAGAAGTAATTATACTTGTCTCACAATATTTTTATACTGATTTCTAAGAATTTTATACTATTGAAATAAGGCAGATATTTTGAAGTGATGATAGTTTAAATCCTATCTTGAAAACAGAAAGCAAGCAGTACTTTGGGATAATAATCTTTCTACTTCCCTCCCTGTAAACATTGGACTACCATAAGGTTCTATATTAGGACCCCTTCTCTTTTCATTGTTTATTAATGATCTACATACCAAAATTCCTCAAGCCACCTGCATACAATATGCAGATGAGTCAACTTTAATTTGTTCAGCCAAGTCTATAACCTCTCTCCAGTCCCTCACGCAAACAGTATTTAACAATGTTGAAAATTGGTTTATGCAACACTGTCTCCTTTTAAACCCCAAAAAAACAAAAGTATTGCTCTTTGCTCCTACTCATAAGTCACCTCATCTACACTTCACAGTAACCTCTAACAATGGAACTAACATATCCCCTGACACTACAACCCATCTACTGGGAGTAACAATTGATAACAACCTTAGCTATGATGACCATATTAATTCTACAATAACGTCTGTCAACAAAAACTAGGCACCCTTTACAGAATCAAACCCTTCCTTACCCCTTCAGCTAGAATCTCTATTGCCCAGACTCACCTGATCTCTACCCTTTTCTTTGCTCCTGCGATATATACCAACCTATCTAGAAACAACCTCACCAAACTTTCTACTAGTTATAATAACATAGCCAAATTTGCCACTGGCACCCCTTTCAGAACTCACCACTGTCACAACCTCAAACAACTGGAATGGTTAGAACTGCAGAACCTACTACTTTATCAACAACCTGTTATCACCCAAAAGATCCTTTATCACCCTAATAATACCCCAATCCTTACTAATCTGATTACCCCCTACAAAAATCTTGCAAATCTACGCTCAGCTAGCAAAATTCTAGTCTCCACTATTAAATCTAAAAACAAACCTGGGGACTCACTATTCGCCAATACAGTAGGAGTGAACTTTCATCTCTTGCTTCCACTCATCTCTTTAAAAAGCATCTTAAAGAATATTTTAAAACTCACTGGCTTTGTCCCTGCTCTAACCCTGACTGTTATCTCTTTCCCCATTTTTGCTCTCTTTACACTTCTATACTCCACTGTTCTATGTCACATACCTGTAAAGAAAAAATATATAAAAAGATATATATATATATATATATATATATATATATATATATATATATATATATATATATATGTATATATATATATATATATATATATATATATAAAATATAAGAAATTATTACAATTCAATATTTTTTTCTTTTTTAATTGCTTTCTCTCAAATTATTTCTCTCAGTATTTGATCTTAGTGTTAACCTACTAAGGACTCTGATACATTGAGATGGACTTAAGTTTATAATGTCCTGTAATTTATTTTGACTATTACTATATATTGTAATCTTTGTCACTGCTAATGCTTGGAGCTTTTCTCCCCGGGCCTCTACTGAAAATGGACATATATCCAGTTAGACTATCCCGGTCAACAAATGTAAAATAAATAATAATAATAATAATAAATAGTTGGCTAATTGTCAGTACATTTTTTTAAAGATTCAAATATCTATTGCAAAGGGCATTATTTTTTCTGAAAGATTTCAATGGAGAAAAGCTATCCATGATTCTGTGTGTAGATCTGATAAAGTAAAGGACAATATGAAGTTCAGTTTTATTACAATACTGAAAAATGATGGGAAAGGATGTCCAGCAGTTATCACTAGGGATTATGACTCTGAACTGTTAACAAACTGCTTCCTGTACCTAGGGTACAGGGTTTGATTTCTTTCACCTCCGTTCATCTAATGTGACTCTGAGCAAGTTGTTTAACTAGACAGCACTCCTCGGTCACCCCAGAAAAGGGACATGTGTGTCCAGTGGCCTTACCTTTTTAACAAGAAACATCTTAATGCTACTCTGTTCAAAAAGCAACTTAAACTCTTCCTCTTAAGCTCAAGGATCTTCCTTCCCAGGATGCTACCAGACCACTTCCATCCTTCCAACCTTACCTCATAACTCATTTCTCTCTCTCTATAAATCAACCTCACAGCTACTTTTTCCATTTTAAATTCCCTTTATACTGTAGTTTCTCTATATCGGTAGTGTTGCATCTCAATATCCACCGCATTTTTTTTAAATGTGCTGTATGTATTATTGTATTTTATGTATTATTTTATATTTTGTGATATTTACAGAATCCCTCAGAGGTCATCAACCTCAACCTCTATTTCTGTTCTTTCCTAGACATCAACTGTAACTGCATTACTGGACATTGTCAGTGATGCCATTTTCTGTCAATTGTAACTTTTCTTGAAACTGTATTTTTTGGTGCTCAGTCCTTTGTGTTTTTTTATATTTCCTTGTTGTAGTATTTCACTCTAACTACTATGTATAACTTAGAATGTATCATTCTACTTTACTGTGAATTTATTTATGTTAAATACTCTGGAGCTTTTCTCCTCAGGTCTCCACTGAATATGGGCTTCTGGCCCAGTTTGACCAACCCGGTTAACAAATGACAAATAAATAAATAAATAAATAAATAAATAAATGTATTAAAAATAGGAATAATAACATAATATTAACTTAACAAAATCAAAATCATACATGGGTCAGTGAGGCAAATCTGTATAATTATATTTTCTAGTTTCCTACTGCCTAGGTAGTATATTATAAAGGTGCAAGGACTATTAGTGAAGGAACTAAATCTCAAGAGATTCAAGCCACAACTTTGAAAATGCCATCTGCCCTGGTGATGAAGTAAGGGTCAGTTGTGGGGCACTAAGCATAAGGCACAAGTAGCTGTTTCAGACAAGGGGGTACCATATTATGTAGAGTAATGTAACTAATTACTAGAACTTCATAGGTAGTGCATGACTAAACAAGCAGCCTTTGGAGGCTCTGAAGGCATGCAGACTTTACAGATGCTGACAGTTTTACAGTAGCTAACACTTAATCATTTATTGTTTGTCTGTTATAAAAGATAATTATAAGATCATTCACCAAGGATACAAATTCAAGCCTGTCACCTACATAAGTAGTTCAAGGTTTCAGTGGTTAAAGTTTCAAGTCCCTGAGGGTGGCATTAACAGTCATAGTAAATGTCTTGGTTATAATGAGTGCAATTTCATTACTCCACAACCATCTGAGGTTGCAGTTAAGGTCCCCAGCATGGGAATGTAGAGCTGATGCAGCATCTTGGATAACTGTGTTCTAGGCTTAGTAGTGTTATTGTGATTCGCTTCTTTAATGAGATCACTCAGAGAGTACCACTAGTTTTAGAGAGACTCGACTAGCAGTTACAAACAGAAAATTAAACTGATCAAACTTTAACACAAGTAAAGCATTAAAAAAATATTTTTGTCAGGACAAGGACCCCCCCCCAATACCAACCATGTATGAAACCTCCTCACCTCCTGCCCCCTAATCCTTACCTAGTGTAATTTCACAATTACATAGTCACAGAGCAGAGAAATGAAGATACATCAAATCATTGAACATGCAAAACTAGAAATAATAACAGTAGTCGATTTTCTAGTGAAAAATCAGAAATATTTCCAAGAAACAAGGCTATCCAGGATTATGTGGCTTTAAACTTTTTCAGTTTCCATTTTACCACTTAACCATGTGTAAGGAAAATCTTGAGGGGGCAGAAGATTTACAGTGAAGTGAAAAGACTCCAGGATGGAACCTCATTATGGACCACAGTCTGAAGGAAAGGACAAATTGGAATTAATACTAGAAATGACCTATGTGAATAAACAGCAAGGCAGAAAGCAAACTGCTCTAGATATTTTCTCAAATCCTACAATAAATACTGGGGGATATCATGATACACCTAGCTGTAGGCCAGTCTTTGTTCTAGGAAACAAATGATAAATGGGCTGGAAAGATGACAGAGCTCATTTTCACTAAGATAAAAGCAGCATTGTACATAAATGAACTTACCTATACATTTGCTAGTAAAGGGACGGTTGGAGATACAGCTACAACATTTCCAGTCATCAAGTTCCAAGGAGAATATCTTCAGAACTGCCGTAGTAATGTCAGTGGCTATGAAGCAATTAAAGATTTTCCATTTGATCAGTTGCATTAGATGGCTAACATTCTCCTGCTTCACCTTTTTAACCTTCTTACTTACATACACATTGGTGTGCAGATACAGCTTTTAGGTGAGGCCAGATGGAAAACAGAGTAATGTGGTTGCTTACAGCATTTACAAAGAATAATGTGACATCATCACTTTATGGATAGACTGATAGGAACCAGTAAAAGATGCTTTCTTTGACTGTTGTCATCATTTCATAAGGTGGATGCAATTAGGTTGCCTAACCATCACATTTGCAAATGATGAATGGAATAATTGCACATGTCAAAGTTAGAGTCTCCAAGGGGCATAGGACCCATACATAAGTATTCTCAGCAATACAGGAAGGTGTTCTTCCAGCAAACGTAGAGGTTCCTTAGGGAAGATGTAGACACCACTGCTGGGGCATTTAGAAATATTTACTTCAGTTAAGTCCCTTTTCTTGTTGCAGGTGCACAGGTTTTCCAGCAGGGAGGAGTTTAAATGGTCTTTTACCAAAATTATCTTTGGTTCCCTCCTGCCTGAAAATAATATAATGAAGGATATAAAATTCACTTCCATGCTGTTAATAATAGATGTAACCTCTGGGAATTATGACATTTTCTTCATGTCTATACCTTGAACATCAAATAATCAAATTTAAAAGCTGAATGAAAAAAAAAACAGCACATTTTTTGTAGACTCCCCTAAACCCCATGTCCCTGAGAATTATATATACCAACTTTGACACTGCACTACAGTGGGGAAAGGGCAAAGTACCCAGTTCCTACTATTCCTCGATCTCACAAATAAAAAAGCCAATCATTTTCAAACAGCTGATTTTTAGTCAGCTGTACTGGCTTTATACTTTTTGACAAAAACGATTGTCAGTGAGAGGTAGGTAACCCAATTAAGACTATGTGGTGCACAGTACAGCAGAGTCATGTAACATAGGTGATCCATTTTGTTGCTCACACTTCATGTGTAAATATGCATAACATTTATCCTGATAGTATTCAACCATGGTGTATCTGCAGGGGACAGAACTTTAGCTGTATATGTCTTGAATTGTATGTAGATTTAATACAGAAGAACTAGGATTTCAGGAGATGCTCCCTCCCTAACTTTCATAGTAGCAAGTAGTGTAGATGGTGAAAACATTTGCTATATACAACTAGACTTTGTTATAGATGAGTTAAGTATTTATGTTTAAGAAGATGTTGATGGATATTTGGATCCTTGATGAACTCATGTAAATGAATTAAGGATTCCAGAGAGCAGATTCCTTAGAAATCATCAGAATGTGACAAGAGTTAGATTTAAGTCCAGGCCTTCCAGCAATGTAATAGCAGAAGATAAAGACCAAGAGTGTTGGGTATGTAGGTGATAGTAAGGGTATAGGGGATAGGAGTACTATGCTTGGGGAGTAAATGCTGCTAGATAAAGGCATTCGCCTTGTTAACTTTGTAGATATCACTAAGTGCTTTTATGTCTAATGACTTCAGGCCTACCTTTCCCACAACCTTAAGGCCAGAATATATTTCCTGTTCTTCCCCATGTGTACCCCGTATCATATTTCATAATTTCAATCAAAGTCCTTAATTGGGCTTCACATTTAAACACCATTGCTTTTCTCTCTTACTTCAAATAGACAACTAAACAGCAATCAGTTTAAATTTTAATTTCCAGTGGTGAACTCCATAAAGGATGTGAAATGATTGTAAATATAATTAAGGTGGCACCAAAGTCTGAAATTAATTTTGCATGATTGCACTGCACATGTAGGTGAATGTAACAAGTTTACTGTTATCTTTTGGACTTTTGCTGCAAAATGAATTAATTTTGCAATTTTTATTTAATCTTTGTTTTTAGTTTTTGTTGTTTCATTAACAAAGTTGTTAAATACAATATACAGTAGCAGGTGATAATACATTGAAAGTAAACATTTACAAAGTTAGATAAAGCAGCTGTTCATTCTAGTAATAGACAAGTACATTTAGAGTTCATTTTCTCAATATGAGGAGAGATAAAGATGAACAGCAGAACAAGATGAACAGACATATGAGAAATATTGGTGTTGGCTGGTTGTTGCTTTTTATGTGGATATTTTGGCATGAACATGAATCAAACCATGTTATATTAAAGTATAGATTAGATTACAGAATACAGTACATAGCAGCACACAGTTATTGTTTCTTAATTCTAGTCACTAATGTAGGGAAGATTTAGCAAGTCCACATTGCATAACAAATATGCAGTGCTACCTCACTGTGGTAACTAATGCAGTAAATGTATAATAACCTTTTGAATCTGTGTATATTGTTTGTGAAGTGTGCTTAACACATAGAAGTTTCTATTGCACTAATCTTCACTTTCCTTAATGTAACTTCCATCTACTTGCATCTAGCATCCTTCACTTCACACAACTATACTATCATTCCTGCTTGGACATCACACATTTGTAATTCTCATTAAGACACCTCACTTTCTACAATAGATTTTTCCTTGATTTATTGTAATGAATGTATCTTACAACTGTAGATACTCATTAAAATTTTGTTAGCAGATAATGGTATTTTACAGATGTCTATTTTCATTATACTCTTGATTTCTCTCACAAATATAATTCTGATTTTCTTTGTATTCTCTGGCTGAGGCAGAAATGGTCTCTTGTGATCAGTGCTATACCCCAGTAATCAAATTTTTGAATCATTACATAACCTGCAACTTTATTTATTACCCATTTCCAAGGTCTTGCTGCCGTATTTGACTCCTGATAAGCTGCAGTTCCAACAACTGCTGTATTTTAACTGATGAATTGCTTTATCTTGCAGTGCAAAATATTAACTGTGAAACTGCTTTTTTCTTGGTTACTTTTGCAGTGCCTTGTGCCTCACAATACACAGTACAGATGCCATTTTTGAAATGCTGCTGGTTGTTTCTTACTTGCAGCTACTGAATCAAACTGTTTGCATTTGTTAGGTTATTTCTACTGTTTCAGCTGCTGATTTGTACATAGAATTGTAATTAGCAGTTATACATATGCTTAAATATATATATATATATATATATATATATATATATATATATATATATATATATATATATATATATATATATGGGTCTACCTGATAACACCGACATGTGAAAACACCGACAACGAAATCACCGACACCACAAAACCGAAAGTTCAAAAATATGAAACTTCACATGCCCGACAAACAATCCCGACAATCAACAAACAAAACAAATCCCCTGTCCAAAAAGCATACACACAACACAAGCACACCAAAAACCTTACAAACCTACACTAAACCTTACATACACAACTATCTATGCACTAACCTTAACCCAAATCCTAACCCTAAGGTCCACCACTTTCGCACACTCACCTAACCCATGCCCTAACCCTAACTCACTTAACCTGCTTCTAACCCTACAGTCTGTCACTATTGCACACTCACCTAAACGGCACCCTAAACCTAACTCACTTAATCCACCCCTAACATTAACCCCACACTTACCTTAACATGGCGGTGTTCTCAACATCTGGATTTTCAACTGTTGATCATATCCATTGTCGATCTTCCGGTGTTGGTGTTCTCGTTGTCAGCATTTTGCAGTTTCAGCATTATCAGGTAGACCCATATATATATATATATATATATATATATATATATATATATATATATACACACACACACACACACACACACACATATATATATATATATATATATATATATATATATCTATAAAAAAATATATTTTTTTGGTTTTATAATTTGCACTCTGATTCCTCACATCTCTGTTGAAACTGGTTACCCCCCACCCCCGTTCTTGGTTGTAGTTTAAATTTGGTGGCTTTTGCAGTGCCCGCCCCACTGTAGATTTGATCTAGGACACTTCCCCAGTCCCATCTCTTTACCGCATTCTACCTAATAAACCCTTTCTGCACTTGCTTTTAGTCTTTTTTAATTTAATTACATTTTTTCAAACTGTGTGTGGACTAATATTGCTACATACTCAAGTGTGCCAGCTTGCACTGCATGTGAATTGTTTTTACTACTGTTTTTGCTACTTTTCTGAAAAAAAAAATGTATCTGCTTTTACTGTATTTCTTTTTTTCCTACTTTATTTTGCTTTTGCGTCATCTTAAAAGTACTCGATTGTATTTATTACTGCTTGGTGTATCTCATTCTAAGCCTTTTAATTTAAGCACTTGGGCTTCAGACCAGATGTTTTACATTAAGAAGGTTTGTGGTCTGCACTGTGGTGGCAGAACAGGTAGCTTACATCCTTCTAAGTTGGGAACTGCTGATTGAGGGCTCACTGTCTGTTATTCTAAAAGTGTATTAATTCTGGATTAAGCACTTGGGCTTCAGGCCAGTTATTTTACATTAAAAGGGTTCGTGGTCTGCACTCTTGTGGGAGGAGAGGCTGGGCTCTGAACTTATGAGCTGGGAATTTCTGGTTAAAGGCTTATAGTGCCTGCATATTTGAACTGCTTCTTACTGAAATTGGTACACCTTGTTTGCTGTAGCATAAACTAGATCCAGGCCTGCTGAATCTAGCTTTGTTTGTATAACTTGAGCACTAATCCAGGTATTCTTTAAAGTATTCAATTGCATTTATAACTGCTTGGTAGTAACTTGATTAAAGTGTAGCTATCATTCTAGGTCTTTTGGATTAAGCACTTGGGCTTCAGACCAGTTGTTTTAGATTAGGAAGGTTTGTGGCCTGCACTGTGGTGGCAGGACAGGTAGCTTACATCCTTCTAAGTTGGGAAATGCTGATTGAGGGCTCAGTGTCTGTTATTCTAAAAGTGTATTAGTTCTGGTTTAAGCACTTGGGCTTCAGGCCAGTTATTTTACATTACGAAGGTTCGTGGTCTGCACTCTTGTGGGAGGAGAGGCTGGACTCTGCCCTTCTGAGCTGGGAATTTCTGGTTAAAGGCTTATAGTGCCTGCATATTTGAACTGTTTCTTACTGAAATTGGTATACCTTGTTTGCTGTAGCATAGACTAGATCCAGGCCTGCTGAATCTAGCTTTGTTTGTATGCTTGTTGTTTGTTTGCTTGTTATTTCCCTGAAACGCTAATTCCACCTAAAACGTGGCTTTTCAGCGCTTCTGTAGATCCCTAGTGATATCTACATTGCTTACTGTACTTATTTCCTTGTTTCACTTGAAAGAAAGTTACTGTTTGTCATTTCTGCATTTAAGTCACCTGTAACACATTGCATTTAAGTTACCTGGCACTTGCTCACTAAAGCAATTATATAAGTCAGCACTAAAAAATTAAAAGCACTACACCCTCACAAACTCCCCTTGAGTACCTTGTTCCCCATTAGCCCTTTTTTTTCAATTATAAAGGAATTCCCAATACTATTCTAGCATGTCCAAAGATCAGTTGTCAATCTCCTCTCCGGTCCAGCTGGTGAATCTGGGAAACTTGAGGCAATGTTACAACTGCTTCATGTACACAGACAACCCTCTCCTCCTTCCAACAAATTCCAACACATGTGAGAGATGCAACCATATAGCCATACTGGAGGCTAAGCTCTCTCAACTCAGTACTGGCGAAACCAGTCAGGAGGAGAAGGAAACCACACTCACTACAATTCTAGTCTCACATAGACCTACCACGACAGCAAAACAAACAAATAAACACACAAAAACATACTCGGAGGCTCTAAATAAAAATCTGCCTAAGCAGCAGAGACCTCCAAAGCAGACACCCAAGCAACCGCTACCCCAAAACAAAACACGTGCAACACATAGCTCACAAAGCCATTGTGCCGAACAGTCACAGCCCTTAAGGCTAAACAACACACCTGATACACTTGTAATAGGTGACTCTATCATCAGGCACACTGACGTCCCACTCACCAGGCTGAACAAGGAGAAGGTCACGGTGAGCTGCCTGTCGGGCGCTAGGATCCGACACATAACACAAGCATTCAGGTCACTCCAAGGCAAGTACAAATATGACTCAGTCATTGTCCATGCTGGTGTGAATGACCTGAGACGTACCTCCCTGGACTACATGAAAAGAGACATAGAGGAGCTCTCTGAGCATGTAGCCCAGGCCGGTATGACCCTGACCTTGAGTAGCATCTTACCCTCACCAAGAATGATGCCACAATGTGAAGACAAGATGATCAATTTCAACAATTGGCTTAAGTATTGGTGTCATTCAAAGGGGATCCAATGCCTGTCAGCCTGGGATGACATGCTCGACAAGCCACGATGCTTCGCTAGGGATGGCTTGCACCTGTCACCCCTGGGCTTTTGGATATTGGCAAAGGCTCTTGCTTCCCCCATAGTGCTGTTTTTAGGCAAGGCTCAAAAGACAAACCCACCTCCATAGGTATCACAAGGGATAAGAAACTAAGAGTAATGCTACTCAACGCCAGAAGTCTAAACCTCAAGATGCACGCACTGGAAACTCTCCTTAGCATGGAGAACATCGATATATGTGCAGTAACAGAAACCTGGTTCAAGGCTCCCAAGAGCACCCCAGCACTACCGGGTTATACCTCATACCATGCTTTTCGGCCCCAAAACTTGGACCGAACCACAAAAGGAGGGGGAGTATCAATATTTGTCAAAGATACCCACACCTCCAGGTTGGTGGCACAGCACGAAGCATCAGAGACTATCCATGTGCAACTAACAGTGGGTAAAACTGCCTTCCAGTTTATAGCCTCCTACAGACCACCCTCCCAAACCCAGGAACCCCACTCGGTCTTCCTGAGAACACTGGAAAATATGAAGGTCTCTCCAAACACCATTATATTGGGCGACTTCAACTACCCAAACATAGACTGGGAGCATTACTCTAGCTCCAACACCCTAGCGCAAAGGTTCCTAGAATTTATAAACTCAAATGCTACAGAACAACTTGTTACCACTCCCACAAGAGGGGAAAACATACTGGACCTGATCATCACCAACATGGGGACTCTATGCTCCAGACCAGAAGTGTATCCCTCATTGGTAAGATCAGACCATAAACTAATCTCACTGGATATTCACATCCCGACTCCACCCCCTGCCCTTAAAACCACAATGAAAAACTTCTCTAAAGAAAATTTCACACTCCTCAAAACCGAGGTGGAATCCTTCAAAGCCCCAGGCCTGTGGAAAATATGGCCCAGACCGCAGAATCCTTTATAAACTCATGCAATCCCATATAAAACCAAGTCCCAATCCTCCAAAGGCAGACGTCCTGGCTGGTGGACCCCAGCCATAAACAAACTATACAATAGAAGGAGGAAGATACTACATGATAGAGCAAAATCCCAAAAAGGGAAGGCATCTCTGATCAGTATTAGCAAAAAACTACGGGCACTCATAAAATCATCTAAGGCCAGCTTCGAGAGAAAAATTGCACAGAACACTAAGGATAATCACAAGACTTTCTTTAGTTATGTTAGCAACCTGGGTGGGAATTCCCAGATATGCTCAGAATTAGTCCAAAATGACAAAAAATACACCGAACCCACAGAAATTGCCAACATCCTAGCTGACATGTTCAGCGCAAACTCCTCCCCCCCACCAAAAGGGCAAATATCTATCCCAGCAGAGTGCAGTCCCCCTGACATCTCAGATGCTCAGGTAAGAGCTGCCCTCTCCAAAGCAAAAAACACAGCATCAATGGGACCAGACAGTGTCCCGGGCTGTGTCCTACATGAACTCCAAGAAGAGCTAAACCCAAACATAAAACTACTGTTCAATCTCAGCCTTACTACAGGATATGTACCCAAAATGTGGCGTACAGCAACAGTGGTCCCTCTCCACAAAGGTGGTGCCTCAATGAATCCTGGAAACTATCGCCCCATAAGCCTGACTAGCT